>NW_014541818.1:104426-116863 GCF_000741045.1 Vigna radiata var. radiata
GAATCAATCTCTTTTGCATGTTAATATTTTTGTTCTCAAATCAATTTATTAATTTTTATTTTCAAGTCTTATTATTTTAATTCACGTGAACGAGAAAGCCTTTCGAGTCTCTTGGGAAGAACGATATTGGGTTTTACCAATTATATTACTTGAACGATTTGGTATGCTTGCCAATCCGTCAACAAAGAGGAACCAACTAGCCAACTCATTTAGATCCCCCGGGAGACCACACTTGTTCCCAAAACACTTCCAAAGCTCCAAAATTCCCTAAGGTTAAGGTAATCATTGTTTTCCACTTAGGGCTACTGTATGAGCTTCAAAACAAAGAAATGGGGAAAGTATAGGCCCAAAAGGGGCTATCAAAGGATCACAACAAGGTAGGCTCATTTGGCTAGAGAGGCTCAACAACAAAACTACCTTTATTACTTCCAAACATGCATATCAATCAAGAATTATCAAAAAGAGTCAAGCCAAGGCATGTGTGCAAGCAATCAAGGGACATCACACACAAGAAAGAATGTTAAGTGGCTCAAATCTCGCATAGGGTATTTCTATCACAATCAATCACCCTCTCAAACATCATGATCATCCTCCAATCAAAGAAAAGCGAGTATTTCCAACAAATCAGAGCATCAATGAAATAAAAGACACATCTACAACCTAAACAAAGTCCAGAAATTAGTAGAGACATGTAAAACTGTACACAAGACACAACAAAAACTACCTAGAAAACAAAAAATTTAACGCAGAAAACAAAAACTAACAAAGAAAAATCATAATCTCCCCCAATAGTCCACACTTAAACTACACAGTGTCCTCAATGTATCACAAGCATAAGATCACAATCATAACAATCAACAAATCATGGACAAGTGCAATAAAAGTAGGGAAAGGGGAGAGAAGGGAAAAGGAAACTCCCTTGATCATGGTGGCAGTTGCCAATTTTGGACTTTCAGGGAAATCTCTTCCACCATAGGGTTTAACAAGGAAGTCTTGAGGAGGAACTGCTTCAGTCTCCAAATTTGATCGAACAGGGAGATATCCTCCATAGCTGGATCTAAGAATAATTGACTGTTGATGAGCAGGTTCAGCTGGTGCATATTGATGTTAAAGCTCTTGTGTATGCTTGAACCTTTGTTTTCCACTGTGGGTGCTTGTTGGTCAAATTCATGTGTACCTCCTGCAACACGGTTAGTGCACTGTGGCTCCACAGAAATAACAACATGCAGGGGTATAACACCCAATCCTAGCGTAACATGCTGAACATCACATAAACCCTCAGAACATGAATCAATTTCAAATGTAGAAACAATATCACCAACAGTCTCAGATTCATGTTCAGTGCATGGAGAACAAACATTCAAATCTGATAGCAAAAAATGGTTCTCATCATGCAAAGAGTAGAAATAAAAAACATGCTCATCAACACTAGAATCATCAACATACCCATCATCAACAACAGAATCTATCTCAGGTATGTTTACCTCCACCTCCTTGGATGTGGCTAAAGTGGTGGAAGGTGAAGTTGGTCTACCTATCTCAAAAGTGGTGCTCATATCTGTCTGTGTCCTCAGCATTTTCATTAGATTCATAGTTAGTATCACCAGTCATAAAGTTGGAAGCTGGTTGTATCACAGAATTAATTTCAACACAAATAGAGCAAGAACCAACTTCACAACTACATTTAAAATTTTTAGAAAACTATGAAAGGTCAAAATTTAATCGCAAGTCTAAAGCATCTTCATTTTTCACAATTTCTATATGAAAATCGTCACTAACATGTGAATCTGCACTAGTATCAAGAATATTTGAATGCATAAACAACTCAGGCAAAGCAAGTGGGATTTCAAGTTTAGAGAAAACCTGTGTTGATTCATGATTCATCTCACCAGTAACAACAAAATGAGCAACTGCATCCTCAGGTGCAAGAGTGGGGAGATAGGAGGTGGGAAAGTAGATGGCGTAGTAGTAAGCTCGTGGCTCTGCTCCCCATCTCCTATGTGGATGGTGCTGACATCATCAAGAATTGGAACAATCTGAAATGGTGATCCCTCTAAAAATTGAGACTGTTCCTCGGTGCACTAATCGACCATCTGCCTCCACAACTCATTCAATGTAGGCTTAGAAGAAGTAGAAGATTTGGCAAGTGCCTTTTGCTGTTGTTGTTGCCTCTGATTTTTCTACTGTGGCTGCTTGTTATTGTAGATGCTGGTAGCATAAGCTTGAGGCTCATCATGAGTAACAGGGTTCTGCAAAGAAGGACATACATCCGTAGAGTGGTCACTGGAAGGACATATAGCACACAACCGTGCAACAAATGCAGATGGAGGTGCTGGTCTCTAGTTGGATGCCAGCTGTGTCACCAAACTCTTAAGAGAATCAAGCTTGCTTTCCGATTTTCTACCAATAGTTGATAAAGAATGGGCAGGCTCATGAAACTGCAGCTTTTGTGGTTCCTGAACAGGTGGAGAAGGCATACAAGAATTCGGAAATGGTTGATATTGTTGTGGAGCATCATTCCATCCCCAACTAGGGTCATTCCATCCAGGATCGTTATTGTGACCATATTGAGTAGGGAAGAATTTATCCAAGAACTTATGATTAAGATCTTCCCAAGAAGTGATGGATCCTGGAGGAAGACAATACAGCCAAACCATTGTTGCTTTTTGTAATGAATGCGGAAATGCCCTTAAAAACATGTCTTCATCCGAGACATCAGGAGGTTTCTTTGAAGAGCAAATGATGTAGAACTCCTCCAAATGTCTATGTGGGCATTCGCCTATAAAACCATAAAACCTAGGCAGCAAATGTATCAGTCCAGTGTTGAAAACACAACGAATGTCCTCCTCATCAAGTGGAAACGGCTCCCTAGGAGCACTCTCATGAGATGGAGGAGGAACCGTACTGTTCTCAAAATAAAAGTTAGCAGAATATGAATGAGAAGCAATATCAGAGTTAACTGCCGAAGGAGAATCAAAGTCATGGACATAAGCAGAAGAAACAATATCCACATAACCAAAATAGGTAGATATGGGAAAGAAAGGGGGAAAAGAAGAATGCAATGAAAATATGCAACTAAAGCTACCTAAATGCAACAACACATGACGACACACAAACAGAAGATCACACTCACAACACAAGACAAAACACGACACACGCTAACACAACAAAAGACCTAAACCCGAACCGTTGGTCCCCGGCAATGGCGCCAAAATTTTGATGGGTGTCGCACCCCATGCAAAATTTAATGTGCATATAAGAATGCAGTATAGACTAGGAAGTGACTCCTAGGTAGTCTCTCAAGGACCAAATGTGGTTCGAGAATTAGGTCAGACACGAAGGTTGGGGGGGAGGGGTTGTTGAAAAGTTTGTGAATGCGGATGAATTAAATTTAAAACACTAACACAAAATGACAATTAAACACAGATATAAAAGACGGTTTCAAAGACAGAATGGAAACGATTGGTCATTAACTTAATTACAATGCTTCCTATCACAGATCAACAAAATTAAGCAGACTCAAACATCTAATCCAACACAATTAATCAACCAAGCGCAGGCTAATTATGTTGTCATAAAAGTGGACTAAGTGAACGCAATGTTAACATCAATTCTAATTTACACCTTGCAGTTTCATCGACTAAGAGACGACTCAACACCAACTAGGCAACTAAATGTACACCCAATTGCATGTGCAAACACAGATTTGATATTAACCAAGTCAGAATAGCAACATAAATACAGTTCAGAAATCTCAAGGAAACATTATAATATTGCTAATGACCAACCCGCCTAACCTAAGCTAACATCACAATTAAATTAACACAATCAAAAGCGAAAGAAAACCGTAAATGTAACGGTCCTAAAACAAGATGTGCAATCAACATAGGGAGGGGGAATTTAAAGACAATGGAACTTGAAATTAAATTGCTAAATTAGAATTTAAATGCACATTGTAACTTTGAATTAAAGAAACAAAACTTAACTAATAGACAAAATGCAATTCATCATTGGAAATACTTAAAATGAAATAAATAAAAATTGTAGCAACCGTGTGTTGCTAGACCATGAGTTGTGTGCTTCACCAATTGGAATGAAATAGTCATCTCCTTCTTTCAATTAAATTAACACCTAAATTTGGGAAGTACGTGTTCACTTGCCAACAAAGTGAAACAACCATTTTTCTCACTAAAAAATTAAATTATTGCAACATGTAACCCCACCCAAAGTCAAGCACCGCATGATAAACCTTGCAATGCGCTAACAATATTACAATAAAAGAAAGGTGTTGCTTTTACTGGAAGTGAATCCCTTTTCTCCAAAATGAAATGCTTATCTAAATAAAGGAAAGTACTGGAATAATAAAAAAAATGAAAATAAAGATGTGCCTAGCCGTAAACCCAAAAGGAATTGGATGCAGCCACCGTTTTTCTTCAACAAATGCTTCAACCGAGACCAGCTTAAAAGAAAAGAAATTGAACGCCACCTCCTGACCAAGTCTGCACCGTTTTGATTTAGCAAAGAAAACATAAAATACTAATATCACCACGCTACTTCATTGAAAGATAAGAAAAGGAAAATTGCTGGTGGACTAATTAAAAAAAAGAAACGAAACAGTTGGATGTGGTAGCTCTTAATTCAACCCTTATCCAAATACATAGACATGTTTTTCTCCTAAGAAAAAAAAAATTATCGTTCCAGCCCCCAAATATTTTTTTCTGCCGAGAATGAAATGTCCTCTACACCGTTCCAGCCCTTTCATTCAACCAAAGTTTAAATGACTAAACATGGTTCCCTCCTGAAAACATTCCAAACCAAAAAAAAATGGTAGCAGTTGCCTTAAAATTGCCGAGAGAGTGAATGAGCTCCAAGTGTGACAGCTGCTGCTTTTTAACAAGGCCATGTGTCCTCTAAAATAAGGTGGGGTCCACCCAAAAAAAATAATAAAACCTTAGGTCATGTGTCCTACAATTTTGGGCCCTCAGATTTTTGCCAAAATGGCCCATGATGCAAAGAGTTTGTCTAAAAAGCTTTAACAATTAAATTACAATATAACTAAAATTTAAAATGCCTAATTTGAGAGTCTTGAATTTTTTTGTTGGAACTCCAAATGTCCCAAATTATATTTCCAAAATTTTCCCTGAAAATAATAATGCAAATAATTAGCTCAGAAAATTGAAATTAATTAAAATTAGAATATCCAGTCAAATTAAGGATAATTAGTAAAAACGGGAAAATACCAGACAACTAAGCACAATTCCCTGATTAATTCTAGCACAATAAACTAAGTGAAATCAATAAAATATCGACTCATCACTTGCAGCACGTAGAAGCTCACTGGTCCAACACCTTCATCATCTATAGCAGCACGTTAGATAAAAAAGAGCAGTTGGATTCATCCAAGAGTAGCAGCCCATCCCGCTAGCAGTAGGACGTGTCCAGCAACATCCAGCAACAAGCTTTGGAGGTACAAACAGCAAGGCTAAGGCAACAACACCCACATTCATCCAGAACGGCCCAAAAGAAGAGCAACTTCTTTCAATATTTTGCTTTGGAGGTGCAACACGTCGATTCATTAAGTTGGAGAGCAATGGTCAGTGCATGGCCTGGTCCAGCAGATACAGTAGCCACACGCATGTGAAGAAAGCATCACGTTGACAACAGGCTGGAGCAAGGCACGTGATGGGTTGATTCCTTCGAACGAGTTGGATCTTAAGCTTTACACATCCAGAGGCCCATGTTCATCCAGCAGGTTGAGGGCACACGTTGTTGTCTCGCTGGCAGCAGCTGCCATATATATAAGGAAATGAACATTCAATTGGGAGGACTTCTTTTAGAGCCGCCACGAGAGGAGACCAACACACAACTGCATTTATCATTTTGGGTTATGGAAGGAGATGTAACTTGATTTTAATTTACATAGAAATTTAACTTCCAATTTCATTTGTTGAATTCTCGTTGCATTTACTTAGCTCAAGTTGTTTTTGGTGTAGTTTTCGTGATGATATGCACCTCATTGTTCAATTACTTTCAGCTTAATCCTTGCATTTCAATATTAGATGTGTTTCCGTGATGATTACTACTTCATTTAGACCAAATTACACCCTTTAAGGCTTGGATTGAGCTTAGAATCAAGTAAAATTCAATAAATGAGTCAGTTGAGAGTCAAAAGCTGTTTTTAGCGATATTATGCTTGTTTTACCTTGTTTTGCAGTGATTTTATTGAAAGTGAAGATTGGGGATTGAAGATGAAGGTCTTAGACTAAGGATAGGGGAAGAAAATTGATGAAAGGAAGAGTCAAGAAACCACCCGGCGGAAAAATTCACCGCTGGGTGGTCCAAGGCGAGGAGAAGGCACCAAGCGTCGGCGCTGGGCGGATTTGCGATTAGAGGAAAACCGCCGGGCAGTGACCCTCTGCCGCCGGGCAGTGGAGCGATTATGGGCAAACCGCCGGGCGGCATAAGTGTGTCGCCGGGAGGTTGTCTGCTGGGCTTGGTCCTGCTTTCTGTGACGCTCCTCAGCTATAAATGGCCCTATTATGATTTCATTCTCATTCTTTTGACAGAAGAGGGCGGCCAGACATACTTTTCATTCCTTGGAGAAGATCACTCGGATGCTTAGGCTCCTTTTCATCCTATCTAGGGTTTGCTTTTCCATTTCTTCCATTATTTTCATCTAGGTTCACCATGACAATGGTGAACTAAACCCTATTGTTGTTGGGGTAAACAATGTAATCTTTTGAAACTCTCTTTTATTGAAACTCTTGTTTATTTATATGATTTTTCATATGCTTTGATTATCAATTGTTGGGTTCTCATCTGCGCGTAATGTTTTTATCGTTAACTCATTCGATAACTATTGTTTGTCTTTAGTGATACGGGGACGTATGGTAATGTCATGAACTGATGAGAAATTCCTTGATTAAGCAATACTCACCTAGGGATAGGGGGTAGGACGATCAATTGTTTTTGCTTCTGTTTGTAATGCATTATTAATTACTAGGGGAGGCTAGGGATAGCAAGCCAGTAATTAGTAATAGGCTTTTTTCGCCAAAAGATCGGGTTAAGGGTAGGCCAAGAAAGTTTGCGTAAAAATTAGATAGCAAAGCGCATTAAACAAGAGGAGTAGATAAGAGGGAGTGGATAAGATGAAATTGTAAACCCCCAACAACTCCATTCATCCATAGTCTTTTTTTGTCAATTGAATCAACCACATTGCATATTTATTTTCTGTCTTTGCATCCACAACAATTAATTCTTTCTTTACAAGTTTTACGATTTTGATTCACACGAACGATAAAGGCCTTTCGAGTCTCATGGGAAGAACGATATCGGGCATTACCCATTATATTACTTGAACGATCTGGTACACTTGTCAGTGACTCAACAAGTTTTTGGCGCCGTTGTCGGGGACTCGAGGTCTACTTTTTCAAGTAGTGTGAATTATTTGCTTTTATTCTACTTTTTCAAGTCGTTGGCGCCGTTGTAATTATTTACTTTTATTCTATTTTGTTTAAATTTTGTTTTATTTTCTATAAAAGTGCTTTTAGGGTATGTTTATTGTGTATGCAGGAAAGGATACGTACTAGAAGCAGAAAAGGCCAGCAACCTCTCTTGGAAGGACTTTCAGACAGGAGAAGGAGGAAAGGTAGACGCCTTGCAAGTGAAGACCTTCCTTCTCCTGAAGAACTCTTGCACTCTTCGCTTGAGACCACTGCACAAAATATTGAAGAGATGGCAGACCAACCTCCTCCTAGATGCACTCTTGGGGACGCATCCAACATGGTAGGTCCTTTGCATTTCAACAGCATAGCTTTGCCTGCAGACAATGCAACCAACATGATTATGAACCCTGCTCTCATTCAGCTTGTTCAGAGCAATCAGTTTCACAGAATGTTAAATGAAAATCCATATGATCATTTAACCACTTTCAGTGAGATCTGCAACACCGTGAAGATACATGGAGTTTCGGATGACAGGGTTAGACTCAATCTCTTTCCTTTCTTTCTTGGGGGAAACGCTAAAGACTGGTTGCATTCATTTCCGGAAGGCACATTCATAAACTGGGATGCGTTGGCAGCAAAATTTATGAACAAATTTTTCCCACCAACCAAGATTAATCAAGGGAAGTTGGAGATCTCTTCATTCAAACAAGGAATGGAGGAAACTCTTGGTCAAGCGTGGGACAGGTTTAAAGGCTTGTTAAGGAAGACTCTTGTTCACGGTCTTGATAAGACTTCATATTTACTTGCCTTCCTGGGAGGCCTAAATACTCAGTCTACAATGATGATAGATGATTCAGCTGGAGGGAGCATAAATACCAAGACTGAAGATGCGGCTTACGATTTAATTGAGAGCATGGCTATAAGTGAAGTGGTACAGAGTGAAAGAGGCACGCAAAAAGGAGGACTTCTACATCTCCCTGCTAATGATGCAATGGCTGCTCAAAACCATCTTTTGACTTAGAAATTGGACAAGCTTACAAAGTTCCTTGCCGAACTTCCTATGGGAATAAGCAATATTTCCCAGACTCAACAACTTTGCAATTTATGTGGTGGTGACCATATTAATGGTCAATGTGCTTATCCCACAAAAATGCAGCAGGATGTCAACTACACGGGAGCCCAGTTCCAATACAAGCAAGGTAATTTCAACCAAGGCGGTTCTAGCCAACGTTGGAAGAACCACCCCAGTATTGGACAACATCAAAGCAATTCCTCTGGGCAGGTAGGTGGCTTCCGGCAGCAACAACCGCCACCCCTATGGCAGGAGGTGAGCAGTTTAACAGAGACGATCAGAGACCTCGGTCACCGATTTGATAAATTCTTTAAAGTCTATGAGTCTCAACTAAATAGCACTCAAGCTAGCTTTAGATCATTGGAGTTGCAGATTGGGCAGCTGTCAAAAAGGGTGGAAACCACTGAGAAGAGTTAGTTCAGGGCTAACACTGAAGTTAACCCTAAGGACGAATGCAAAGCTATGTTGGCGAGTAATAAAAGGAAGGTAGAAGGGGAACCACTGAAGTTTGAAAACAATGAAAAGGAAGAGGAGGAGATGATAAAGACTGATGAAGTCAATAAGGAAAGAAGCAGTGAGAATGAAGTTGAACTCACTGATGAGGAAGAGGACCCTTAAGAGGAAGTCATTGAACCAGGGGATGAAGAAGAATTTGAATTTACTGATGAAGAGGCGGATATTTTTGTTCAACCTCAAAAGATAAATCATCCGCCTAAAGAAAAAGATCCTGGATGTTTGATAATACCGTGTGTTCTGAATGGACGTGATATAGGGGAAGCTATGATAGATTCAGGAGCCAACATCAATATGTTGCCTAAGAAATTTGTAACAAAATGCAAAGGGTTAGTGCTGAAGCCGTCTAATGTTACTGTAATGATGGCAGAAGGATCTATAACTGAAGCACTGGGTATGGTGAAGAATGTTATTGTGCGAGTGGAGCAGCTGGAGTTCTTAATCGACTTTATTGTCACGAATGTGGAAAATGAGGAAAAGATCCCTGTGATTTTGGGGAGACCTTTCATGGCAACATCAAAGATGCTCATTAGTGTTCATGATAAAAGAATAATGATGCGAGATGAGGAGTACATGCTTCTCCATACTGGCCATGAGGAGGAAAAATTTAAAATAGTAAGGAGAGGCAAACATGAGAAGCCTGGGAAAGAAGCTGCATCAAAAGACAGCACATCAGGTATTGATTATACTGATAGTTGCAATATTTTGCAGGTACCTGTAAGTCAAGAAGGAAGATTTATCCATCTTAAAGTCAAGGAACACCCATTCGAACCCGGAATTAAAGTGAAATATAAGAAGAGGGAGTGGGTTTTTAAAAAGTTGAAAGAAAATAGGATGGTGAAGATCGAGGCACCATACAGTGGACATAACGAGAGAGTGGATAGAAGAAAGTTGAGCAGGTGGGACGATGAAGATCTCAATGTGAAGAAGAGTTGATATGCTAGAGAGCACTTTTTGTATTTTAGAACATTTTTATTTTTATTTTTATTTTTATTTTTTTTGGACCTGTGAATTTTAAATTTTTGAACATTTTTTGGGTAGCATATACTGAGGGATGCTAAATTATTATGTTTCCACTGAAGGATACCAGGAAGACACACCTACTGATGGGTGTTGGAAGGAATTGGACTTACCAACAAATGCTAAACAGGTTTGGGTCAGGCTCGCGACGTTAAACAAGCGCTACTAAGAGGCAACCTAGATTCTCTTTTTTACTTTTGCATTTAAATTTATAGAATAGGTTGCATTTTATTTTATTTTTAGTGTGTGCTTGGCTTGAATACTTTTCTGAAGATTTTTGACTGAATAATTTGCGTGATGAGCCTATTTGATGATGATTTGATGTCAATGATAACTGAGTTGCATTGCATGTTGTTATTCTGTGAAACAGATGTGTAATGAATTATGACTGTGGTTATGATGCTAAGCAAGGTGTATTAGTGAATATTGTGTGAGAAAGCATGTGTGTGAGGTTTTGAGCTCCAGAGTTTTTATTGTTGTATGTGTTGTTCACAGGAAAGCATGAATGATTGTGCCTGAATCTTGATGATTGAATGAATTGCATGTGAATGCCATATGATTAAGGCCATTGTTGAAAACCTTTTTCTAGCCAAATTTTCACTTAAAGTGCTTCATATGTTATACCCTTTTTGAACCTTAGCCTTAAATAGGATGTGAACCCTTGTCTTGAAATTCTTTACCTTGAGTTGGGATGAGCTTAATTGTATGTGATGAAAAGGTTCAAGTTTGGGGTTGTATGGGGGAAAATTGAAAAGCATTGAGCTCAAATGTTGTGAAAGAAAAATACATGAGAAAAAGAAAAGAAAAGAAGAAAAAGCAAGAAAGAGAGCTCAATACAAAAGAAAAGGGAAGAAGTTGGGATAAGAGAGATTGGTGAAGAAGAGAGTTGTGCTCGAATGTTAAATACTTTGAAAGCTCTTTTAACTCAAGGATTTTGCATTCTAGAAAAACCAATTTTTCTTGTTAGCCCAACCTCATTACAAGCCTTGGAAAAGTCCTTTTGATGGCATTTGCATGTGTGGATTTTGATTGCTTGAGATGAATGACAATTTTGTTTCATGTGACTTGTGAACGATAGAGTGCTGGAATGCCACCTTAAACACTTGAGTGATTGAGTGAAACACTTGCTTGGTGAGAATTGCTAAATTTCATGATGGCATCTTTGCTTAGTGAATTGATCATTCATAATGTGTAACATATGTGATTAACTTATGAACTGAACTGAATTGGAAGCATGCATGCATCTTGATTTGATTTCATTGAAGATCTGATGTTGAATAGTTCTTGTCATGTGCTTTAGGAATGTTGAACCATTGGATGAAATAGTAGAAAGCCAAGCTTTGTTTTGTTGCTGTTGTGTTTTGTTTTGCTTGAGGACAAACAAAGTTCTAAGTTTGGGGTTGTGATAACGGTTGAAAAACAATTATTTTCATATGCCAATTTAGACCAAATTACACCCTTTAAGGCTTGGAATGAGCTTAGAATCAAGTAAAATTCAATAAATGAGTCAGTTGAGAGTCAAAAGCTGTTTTTAGCGATATTATGCTTGTTTTACATTGTTTTGCAGTGATTTTGATGAAAGTGAAGATTGGGGATTGAAGATGAAGGTCTTAGACTTAAGATAGAGGAAAAAAATTGAAGAAAAGAAGAGTCAAGAAACCGCCCGGCGAAAAAATTCACCGTTGGGCGGTCCAAGGCGAGGAGAAGCCACCTGGCGTGGGTGGTGGGCGGATTTGCGATTAGAGGCAAACCGCTGGACGGTGGCCCCCTGCCACCGGGTGGTGGAGCGATTATGGGCAAACCGCCGGGCGACAGAAGTGTGCCACCGGGCGGTTGTCTGTTGGGCTTGGGCCTGTTTTTTGTGACGCTCCTCAACTATAAATAGCCCTGTTACGATTTCATTCTCATTCTTTTGACAGAAGAGGGCGACTAGACCTACTTTTCATTCCTTGGAGAAGATCTCTTGGATGCTTAGGCTCCTTTTCATCCTATCTAGGGTTTGCTTTTACATTTCTTCCATTATTTTCATCTAGGTTCACCATGACAATGGTGAACTAAATCCTATTGTTGTTGGGGGAAACAATGTAATCTTTTGAAACTCCCTTTTATTGAAACTTTTTCTTATTTATATGATTTTTAATATGCTTTGATTATCAATTGTTGGGTTCTCATCTACGCGTAATGCTTTTATCGTTTAACTCATTCGATAACTGTTGTTTGTCTTTATTGATACGGGGACGTACGGTAATGTCATAAACTAGTGAGAAATTCCTTGATTAAGGAATACTCACCTTTCTGTCTTTGCATCCACAACAATTAATTCTTTCTTTACAAGTTTTACGATTTTGATTCACACGAACGATAAAGGCCTTTCGAGTCTCATGGGA
>NW_014541818.1:117376-122972 GCF_000741045.1 Vigna radiata var. radiata
TTATATTATATACAAAAAATACAAAATATTGACAAAAATATGACAAATCTCTCAAAAAGAATGTTCATTAATATGAATAAAAAATATTGGTCCAATAATATTTCAAAATTTAATCATTAAGTTGTCTACATGTCATGACATGACATTGTATATATTAATATATACAACCATAACATATATATCCTATCAGTACTGTACATCACCATAGCATAACCTATATGCATGTACTAATTACATGTAAACACCAATTTTCCCGAACTTCAATTATCTGACTTTCATGATAATGTTGGCATCTGCAACTAGAAAAATACTGCAAGAAAGAAAAATAATGTAGAATTAGTTAATTAAATTTTACTACAAATTAATTACAAGAATAAAGATAACTTACATCAGTTGGAATTGTTCCTCCTTCACAGTATGTAATAATTTCCTTCATATATTGACACACATAATATCCACAATCATTGCCGTTGGGTTGTCTTGGGCACTAGAATTCCAAAATTAAAAAAAAAAAAACATTTTTATAATTTGAACACAAAAAAGAACCAAAACTCTAGTATACTCCAAACAGATTCAATGCATGATACCATATACAAGTTTAAACTCTTAATAATAAGTCATGCTTTCATAACAACCATATACTCTTCCAACCAGTTTCACAATAATACAAGTTATTTAACTAACCAATACCATGCAACAAAGAAATAATTCTTCAACCATTCAAGAATACATGTTATTCACCTAACCAATACAATACAAGCAAGCATAATTATGACACTAAACACAATACTACACAAAACATACTACAATAATGTACCTTAATTGTTGTCCACTTGATATTGTTTGACTTAGACTTTGACACTATATTTCCTTTTTGAGCTCGATAGGTTTGTATAACCCTAGTGAATAAATAAAATTAAAACATGTATAAGTAAAAACAATACAACTAAAAGTATACATATGTGTCAAATAAATGTAGACAACACAAATATTCTTACATGTCAAACAAATTCTTCAAATCTTGCCTCATATTAATGTCTAACCCCACCGGGTCAAGATAATGAATTATCTCTAGTTTAATATTGATTCCCAGCAAGACCCAATGTTGGCTATAATTTGAAAAAGAATCAACAAAATTAGAATTTGTACATCTAACTTTGAAAATAATACATTGTTGATACAATTGTAAAGTAAGGTATTACCCGGTATTGATAGGTGCAAGAACAAACTTATCAATCACCTCATTATCAAGAAAAAGAGTAACTATTTTTTGCATTCTGTCTTTCATTGACAACTCATGTGTTGTGATTTGGGGTGATAAAAAAAAGAATGCCTTATCATTTGGCTTAACAAAATTTTGATATAGGTACCTTGTAAAAGAAAAAGATAAGAATGTATTAGCAATATCATAAGGTGTCAATCTAATAATGAAGTTAATCATAAAAAGTACTATGTTGTACCTGATATATATAGAAATTGTACTTGCACCTAGCCATGCATAGTTAATCACTTCTCCAATAATTTCTGCACTAACGATTTCTTCATAATTATCTATTCCAAATATGTTTTTGTCCATTTGTATTGGACGAAGTGTTTGTGATGGCTTTAGTTCCATGTATGAAGAGAGGTAATTGCACCATTGAGAAAGATTGGGATGAAACAATTTATGAGGGGTATGTTGAATGGTCATTTTTGCTTGACATTTCTTTTTAGGTGCGACACATTCATTTGGATTATTCATCTTTTTCTTTTTTGGTTGAGTAGAATCCTAAAACATCAACAATTAAAAAAGTTAGGTAATAGATAAAATATATTCATAAATATGAATTAATACAATTGTATAAACATACCTCATCAGTAATCTGTATCAAATTCATTGGCCATGCCACAAATGTACCTATTGCTTGTCCTATTGTCATCATGTCATCATCATCAATCGGTATAGGTAGTGATACATTTGGCTTCAAAGCAATATCTATACTAACTTTGACATGACCTTTAGGTAAAGGTCTACCATGTAGTGTATCAGTCTTAAAATTATGCAATTTTCCATGGGCAACCAAGCAAATTGATGGTGATAATGTAAACAATTTACAACTTGAGACCCCCTACATTATAAAACATAATTATAAGACAATCTTCAATTTGACTAAATTTGAAGACCTGTGAAAGTTTAAAGTAAGCAAATTAAAGTAATAATAAAAGTAATGTAGATAAGCTAGTTACCTCGGGAAAACTAATTGATGACAATGTGCAACTCCCTTGGCCACTATTGATATTAGCTTCTTCATTAGTATTTGGTGTGCCAATTTTTCGAAGCGAAATCATCTCTTTTTCCATTCGTGCTATTTTTTCGGACATGTCTTTCATTTGAGCAGTTAATTTATCATGCTCATGGTGCGTATGACGCTTTTTGGACGGGAAATAATCTCTATGACCGACACCAAATCCCATTCCCCTAACACGACCCGAATACTCTGGGAGACATAAAGCTTGACTCAAAATGTCAGAGTGATCATTACTCATCTCTTCTGAATTAGTTTGTGACAATTGAACCTAAACAAGAACCAAAGATATCACATTTATTCTTATTTCACATACACAAATATAATATGAAGACATATTACTTACACATTTGTCCCAAACTTGCTGAGTTGCTTCATTTTCAATTACCCCGCTTTTGTTCACACGACCTTGCTTCCACAATTCTTGACGGGGAATGTTATTAACATTTGATCCCAATTCCTTTATCTAATTATTATGGAAAAGATCAAAATATAGTTTTACTAGACAAAAATGATAGAATAGAGAAGATAATTAAAATGCAGCACAATGGGCACGTCCCAGATAATAGAATGCCAAATGTGAGTTTTATATGTTGCACTATGCCCTTGTTGTGTCTTCCAATTTCTAAATTTTGTCATATCCCTTGGCTCATGTTTTATCCGTGCTCTCAGTTTAATCTTTTGTTGTTAATTTTTTTGCAATCTAGTTGCTCTCAGATCAAATTAACACCTATTAGTCCCTCCATGGACCACCTGATTCTGAGAAATATGGAATGTATCCAAATTTAGCCTCATTTTGATATATTATTAGAATAGTCTTTACAAGGCTAAGTTTAGCTTTCTATTAGTGATAAAGTGCTAAATAGGGTGACATGTACTAGACGGACACTGTAGCACATGATTCTAATGATGATAGCTAGTTATTCCATCTGGCTCACGTTACTATGGAACTGAAGGATTAAATGTGAAACTTGCTTACGGAGGGACTAAATTGAGACTAAAAATAGGTTAATGAGGGAAAATAAGACTTTTGTCAAATATTCAACCTAATCATTTCATGAGTGATGGAAGTGAGTATAACTGGAGGCTATCCTTGGTGGGGGGCATTGGGAGCACTTAAAGGTGAGCAATGATGTTACAATGTCATTCACATTCACATTGCAGGGTAATGCAACAACCCTGCCCTTAATATGTCATGAATAGGGATGTTATTCTAACACCCATATCAGTTCCATTCCTAGAAATGACAAATTCGTGAAATTTATTTGAGGTTTGAAACCTCAAGGGGATTTTAAGATTCTGAGCCTCCCTAAATTATTTCTCACATTCTGTTCTTATGGCATCCGTGTAAATGGCATGTGGCTTATTGCATAGTGGGTCTTTAAGTAGAAAATTCAGATAGAATGTTGCTACCGAGTTTCAGAAATTGTGGTTACAAATTCATTTCTTTTGATTATCAGCATGTGAAGAAAGGTACAAATGGTGGGGTGACAAAAATAGGAATTCTCGCAGCTGCAGCAGCTGGAAGCTTCATTGGATTGTCGTTTGTTCTTCTGAGTTTCTCAACTACAAGATGTGAGTCTAGTACGGTTTTTAAGCAACTACTGGTCTTACCCATTGCCACCTTTGCAAGACTATGTGGAAGTCTATTTGACTCTCTCTTGGGTGCAACCTTGCAAACAAAGTGGATTTTGTTCTGTTCGTCGCAAGGTAAATTTACTTACACCACCTATAAAGAATACTCTTCACAATTGGCATAATGCTTGAATTTGTATATTGTTGCATTGAGTTTGTTGAGCAAATCTTCAAATTATTTGGAGATGATTACCACCGGGGCAAAGTTACCCTGATAAAAGGCACCACGAAACCNTCCTATATTAATTTAGATATCTGATACTTGAAATTTCTCACACCATTTTGCAGGTTGTTGGAAAGCCAGGACCAACAGTGAAAAAGATTTATGGTTCCAATGTTCTTGACAATAATGCAGTGAACTTTATATGTTGCACTATTTGACAACTAGCACAATAGTGCAACTCAATTAGTTATGGGTTTGTTACTCAGGAACATTATTTGACAATGTTTACTAAAGGAAACATTCTATACTTCTAGGAAAACTGATTTACAATTACCTAATTATATGACTACTGATTATCTTCAACAGTGGAATATCACAGTCATATACCAATCAAAGACAAAAACCTTGCTAAGGTTACTGGATATGATTCCAACAATAGAAGGTTTGGTGAAAGAAATTCAGAGTCCAACACAATGTCAGTGAATCAGGTACATTGAGTCTTGTAGCATTTTTTTTTTAACATACTAGGATAAAATACTATTCCAAGTACATGGTAGTTGAAAACTATTTCAATACAATTCAATATTTAATCTATTCAAAAGGATTTGAAGACAAAACTCAGCCTAGATGAGGATTTGGTGTCAAGCCCCAAAGAAGCACTTTCTAGAGCCTCTGTTGACAGAGTTGCCATGAGAAATAAACATCTGAGGAGGTGAAAATTTTCCATCTAAATTTATTAGAAGAAAACACTAAAATCTATTTGATTCTTCAATTCCGCTAACTCAGCTGGAGCCATTCTGTACGGAGCCATAGATATCGGACCAGCTCCAGGCACTAAGGCAATTGCAAAATCTACCTCCCTACTTGGTGGCAACCCAGGCACCTCTTCCAGAAACACGTCAGCATATTCTCTTACTACCAGTACGTCAGCAATCTGTTCCTCTGTGATGGGTGTCTCATGAAGGTTAAAAAATAGTTATTTTCATATGTCAATTTGGACCGAATTACGCCCTTTACTACTTGGAATGAGCCTAGAATCAAGAAAAACTCAATAAATGAGTCTCTAGAGAGTGAAAAGTTATTTTTAGCGATTTTATGCTTGTTTTGCATTGTTTTGAAGCTATTTTGAGAAAGTGAAGAATGGAGTTAAAGATACAGGTCATTGACTCAAGAAAAGAGCAGAAAAATGAAGATTTGAAGAGTCGATGCACCTTAAACCGCCGGGCGGTGGCTCGCTGGGCCTGGGCCTGTTTTCTGTTGCGCTCCTCACCTTTAAATACCCCTATTTTGAGTCAGAGTTATTCTTTTGACAGGGAAGAACGGCCAGACCTAATTTTGCTCTCTAGAGAGGATCTCTTAGATGCTTAGGCTCCTTTTCATCTTTTCTAGGGTTTGCTCTTCCATTCTTCTTCCATCTTTCATCTAGTTTCACCATGTCTATCGTGAACTAAACCCTATTGTTGTTGGTGGAAACAATGTAATCTTTTGATACTCTCTTTTATTGAAACTCTTG
>NW_014541818.1:130078-135082 GCF_000741045.1 Vigna radiata var. radiata
AAATAATAATGCAAATAATTAGCTCAAAATATTCAAATTAATTAAAATTAGAATTTCTGGCCAAATTAAGCACTATTAGCGAAAATGGGAAAATACCGGACAATTAAGCACAATTCCCTGATTAATTCTAGCACAATAAACTAAGTGAAGTCAAGAAAATATCGACTCATCAAAGGCACACCAAATTGACCTTGAATTTGCGTCCGGCTACTTCAAGCGGACTGTTGACTCTCTGGCAAGTGTACCAGATCGTTCTAGTAATATAATCGGTAATGCCCGATATCGTTCTTCCCAAGAGACTCGAAAGGCCTTATCGTTCGTGTGAATTAAAATCGTAAGACTTGTAAAGAAAAATTAATTGTGTGGAATGCAGGGACAAAAAATAAACATGCAATGTGTTTGATTCAATTGACGAAAAAAACAATGGATGAATGGAGTTGTTGGGGGTTGACAATTTCATCTTATCCAATCCCTCTTATCTACTCATCTTGTTTATGTGCTTGATTATCTAATTATCATGCAAACTTTCTTGGCCTACCCTTAACCCGATCCCTCGGCAAAAAGATCCTATTACTAATTACTACCCCTATCCCTAGGTTGGTACGACTTAATCAAGGAATTTCTCACCAGTTCATGACAGTATTGTACGTTCCCGTATCAATAAAGACAAACAACAGTTATCGAATGAGTTAAACGATAAAAGCTTTAAGCGCAGGTGAGAACCCAACAATTGATAATCAACGCATATGACAAGCATATAAATAAACAAGAGTTTCAATAAAAGAGAATTTCAAAAGATTACATTGTTTCCCCCAACAACAATAGGGTTTAGTTAACGATTGTCATGGTGAACCTAGATGAAAATAATGGAAGAATGGAAAAGCAAACCCTAGATAGGATGAAAAGGAGCCTAAGCATCCAAGAGATCTTCTCCAAGGAGTGAAAAGTAGGTCTGGCCGCCCTCTTCTGTCAAAAGAATGAGAATGAAATCATAACAGAGCTATTTATAACTAAGGAGCATCACAGAAAACAAGCCCAAGCCTAGCAGACAACCGCCCGGCGTCACACTTACGCCGCCCGACTATTTGCCCATAATCGCGCCACCACCCAGCGGTGAGGGGTTGCCGCCCGGCGGTTTGCCCATAGTCGCAAATCCGCCCAACATCCACGTCTGTTGCCATCTCTTCTTTTCTTCAGTTTTCTTCCTCTATCCTGAGTCTAAGACCTTCATCTTCAACCCCAATCTTCACTTTCATCAAAATCGTTGCAAAACAATGCAAAACAAGCATAATATCGCTAAAAATAGCTTTTGACTCTTGACTGACTCATTTATTGAATTTCGCATGATTCTAAGCTCATTCTAAGCCTCAAAGGGTGTAATTTGGTCTAAATTGACATATGAAAATAACTGTTTTTCAACCGTTATCACGGACACCCAACACAAACTGATTCGGTTGATACCTGCCCCGATGTAGGGGTAGACACCACCAGCTCACATCCAAAGCCACGCACAGGTAACCCAAGCTCCTCCAAGCACGCAAAGGATATAAACGAATGCGATGCGCTAGAGTCAAACAAGACATGGACAGAAAGTCCATACAGAAAACAAGTGTCAAGAATGAGATTACCTGATTTTGCGGCTTCAGCTCCTGACATTGCAAACACTCTGCCAGCTGCTTATGGATTCACACCAGACGACTTCTGATATGACCCTCCACCTGGTGCCCTTTTCTCAGGAAAAGAAAAAGACATATGTCCTGACTTGCCACAGGTATAACACTTCTTCTCATCAGTTTTTCCTCTCATGAGTTTTGGACAGTTACGCCTGCAATGAGCTCCCCCACACTGGAAACACTTCCCTGGTCTTTGTTTGAATTGTGTAGACCTGACATAAGGTTTCTTCTCTTGTGGCTTCTTGAAGAAGTTGCTCTTCGGGGCCCGCATAAATCGATTCTGATCATTTTCAAAACTCCTTAATCTCCAAAGGCACAATCATCTTCATCAATTCATATCTTAGCCCTCGCTTGAATCTCCGACATCTCCACTAATATTTTGTGTGTAGAAATGGGCTAAGTACTCAAATCTATTAACATAAGCTTGCACTGTCATTTCCTTTTGTTGTAGTGTTAAGAATTCAGTCTCNCTCTCAATCCTGGCACTGTTCGGAAAATACTTTTCCAAAAAATTGGTCTTGAAACTATCCCAAGAGATGGTTTCGCCACGAACTCTCATCAATTGTTGCATTCCGTCGCACCAGTACTTTGCCTCATCTTCTAGGAGGAAAGATGCATATGCTAGTTTCTGTTCCTCTAAGCAAGTCATCACTCGAAAAATCTTCTCATTCTCTCTGATCCACGATTCTACTTTGTCTTTAGTGGTCTTTCCATTGAATTTCGGGGGATCATGTCTCAAGAAATCATTTAAACCAGAATTATTCCTTGGCACTTGAGCAGCATGTTGTCGCTCCATCGCATTGACCATACGATCGACAGCTTGAGAGAACACATCAACCCGAGGTCTTTGACTTTGGTCGCTAGCCCCGTGTGCCATAATCTTTTAAAATTACTTAATATAACTATTTAATACATCTACATACTACTATTACAAATATAGATATGCATAGTCAAAGCTAGCTGAGCTCACTTTCCCAAGGCCCAAAGATTTTCGAAAACTAAGCTCTGATACCAAAAATGTAACATCCCATTTCTGATTTGGTATAATGTAACATCCCATTTCTGATTATTACGACATAAAAAAAAATTGTTTTTTTAAAACAAAAACAAAAGAAAACATTGATGACTCGACATTTTCTTGCACTTAAATAAATCAGGGAATTGTGCTTAATTGTCCGGTATTTTCCCATTTTTCCTAATTATGCTTAATTTGATTGGAAATTCTTATTTTAGTTAATTTGAATTTTCTGAGCTGATTAATTGCATTTTTAGTTGCAGGGAAATTTTGGAGATATCTTTATAGTGCGAGGGGCGCACCAGTGCAGAAAAGCGGAGTTTTGCATTTTCCTGCTGATGATGCAATGTTAGCTCCAAATCATCTTCTTACTCAGAAACTGGTTAATTTAACAAAAATTCTTTCTCAACTTCCAAAGGAGATTAGGAATGTCTCCCAACCTCAACAACTTTGTGATTTATGTGGTGGTGACCATATTAATGGTCAATGTGCTAGGCCGGAAGTGATGCAACAGGAGGCAAATAATATGGGTAACCAATTCCAATATAGGTAGGGGAATTTTAACCAAAGCAACTCTAGCCAAGGTTGGAAAATCCATCGTAGTATTGGGCAATCTCAAAATAACCCATCTGGGCAAGCAGAAGGCTTCCTTAACAACAGACCACAACAACCATCACCCTTATGGCAGTAGGTGAACCATTTGACAGAGACTGTTAGAGACCTAAATGACATATTTGATAAATTTTTGAAGGTTTATGAGTCTCACCATGCAAGTCACCAAGCAAGTTTCAGATCTTTGGACATGCAGATTGGTCAACTATCAAAAAGGGTGGAGACTACAGAGAAAAACCAATTTAGGGATAAAGAGGAGTGCAAAGTTGTTGTAACCATGAGTAAAAGGAAAGCAGAAAAGGAAGTTGTTGAAATTGAGAGTAGTGAAGAGGAAGAAGAAAATGAGATTATTGAGCTGGAAAGTAGTGAGGGTGAAGAAGAAGAGAGAAAAGATGGTCACGATGGGCAATTTAGAGAGAATTTCAATCAAGTGATTGTGGTGCCTTCAGTGATTCAGCAGATTCCTGTTCACTCCAAAAATTAAAATATTATCTTGGAGACGTGATAGATTTGGATGAAGAGGAACAAGAAGTTGTTATTCAACCTAAAAAGAGAAAACATCCGCCCAAGATGAAGGATCTAGGGTGTTTAACTCTTCCGTGTGTTGTTAATGATGATGATGTAGGAGGGGCTATGCTAGATTCTGGATCTAGTATTAGTATGATGCCTAAGCGTTATTTGAAGAAACTTGGAGGGCTAGCATTAAAACCATCTAATCTTTCGGTGACAGTGGCAGATGGTTCTACTAAAAAGCCGCTTGGTATGGTGGAAGATGTGATTCTTCGGGTTGAGCAACTAGAGTTCTTGGTTGAATTTTTAGTCATGGATATGGAGACAAATGAAAGAATCCCATTGATTCTGGGAAGACCTTTCATGACAACTTCAAAAATGCTTATTAGTATCTATGACGAGAGGATCATGTTAAGAGATCAAGAACATGTGTTGTTGTGTAATGGCTCTCAAGAGAATAATGTGAGAATAAAAAAGAGAGCCAGACATCAAAAGTATAGAAGAGATGGTGCAACTGGAGAAAGAATAGGTACTGATACTGATAGTTGTAATGTTTTGCAGGTACCTATAAGTGAACATATTGATAAAGGACGAACGATCCATCTTGCATCAAAAGAAGACTCATTCCGATCGGGTATAAAGGTGAAGTACAAGAAGAAGGAGTAGGTAGTAAAGGAACTGCTAGAGAAAGGAATGGTGGGGATTGACGAGCCATAGTCCAGACGTACCAAGCAGGTGGAAAGAAGGAAGTTGATGAGTTGGTGCACTGTTGACAAATTGGCAAGTGTACCAAATCGTACAAGTAATATAAATGGTAAGACCAAGTATCGTTTTCCCAAGAGACTCGAATGGCTTTCTCGTTCGCGTGAATTAAAATAATAAGACTTGAAAATAAAAATTAATTAATTGGATTTGAGAACAAAAATATTAACATGCAAAATAAAGTTGATTCAATTAACAAACGAAAACAATGGATGAATGGATGTTGTTGGGGGTTCACTATTTCATCTAATTCGCTCTCTCTTACCTACTCCTCTTGAATATTAGTTTGATTAATTAATTGTTATGCGACTTTCTTAGCCTCCCCTTAACCCGATCCCTCGGCGAAAAGGGCCTAATATTAACTACTGGCTTGCTATCCCTAGCCTCCCCTAGTAATTAATACTGCATTATAAACAAAAGTTAGCGCAATTG
>NW_014541818.1:139492-143247 GCF_000741045.1 Vigna radiata var. radiata
TCGGGTTAAGGGGAGGCTAAGAAAGTCGCATAACAATTAATTAATCAAACTAATATTCAAGAGGAGTAGGTAAGAGAGAGCGGACTAGATGAAATTGTAAACCCCCAACAACATTCATTCCTCCATTGTTTTCATTTGTCAATTGAATCACCATTATTTTGCATGTTAATATTTTTGTTCTCAAATCTAATTTATTAAGTTTTATTTTCAAGTCTTATTATTTTAATTCACACGAAAGAGAAAGCCATTCGAGTCTCTTGGGAAAACGATACTTGGTCTTACCATTTATATTACTTGTACGATTTGGTACACTTGCCAATTTGTCAACAGTGTCGCACCCCATGCAAAATTTAATGTGCATAAGGAATGTAGTATAGACTAGGAAGTGACTCCTAGGTCGTCTCTANAGGACCAAATGTGGTTCGAGAATTAGGTCAGACACGAAGTGGGGGGATGGGGTTGTGAAGAGTTTTGTGAATGCAAAAGAACTAAATTAAGACACAAATGCAAACAGAGATGCAAACTTAGATGTAAAAAACTAGTTCAAAGACAGAATGAAAATGGTCGGTCATTAACTCAATCACTATGCTTCCAATCACAGATTAACACAATAAAGGAGCTACTCTAACTTCTAATCCAACACAGTTAACCAACTAAGCGAGGGCTAATTATGTTTTCATAAAAGTGAACTAAGCGAACACAATGTTAACATGTAATCCAAATTGAACCATGCAGTTTCATCAACTAAGCAAAGACTAAACACCAATTGAGCAACTAAGCGTATATCCAATTGCAAGTGCAAAGATAGATTTCACATTAACCAAGTCAGAGTGGCAAACACAGTCACAGTCCATGTATCTCAAGGAAACAATGCAATATCGTTAATGACCAACCCAATTAATTTAAGCTAGCATGACAGTCAAGTTATCTCTACCACATATACAGGACAACATTAAGACAAAATAAAATACTAGACCCCAACAATGTAACAACCAACTATTTAACACAGTTAAATTAATTTAAATGCAAAACTAAATTAAAGAAATGAAAAGCAACTAATCCTATTATGTAAACTAATTTTAAGCAAAAGAAATAAACAATCATAATTTTCTCCCAGCAATAAACGCAACTGATGGTCATCTACCAAATGAAATTAAAATTCCAAAAGAAACAAATGAACTCTTGTCCGTGAGGTCCTCTGCACCGTTGCTTTTCCAAGCTTCTCAAACAATGGGATGCAAAAGTTCATCTCGTTTACCCATAAACAAAATAAAAGAAAAACCTAATGATGTGACCAGTCCTTTTCCTTCTCCAAGTAATTAAGTAAAGCTCCATTTCTCCAAGTCAACTAGCGTGCAACTTTTGTAAGAAAGAAAATGATTTTTCTTCACCCAAAATCAATGACCACATCTGCCTATGCTTGGAGGTGACATCCTGGATGGAACCCGTGTACCTTTTCTCTCCATTTAAAATGAATAAACCTATGCTCTATTAATATGGTTCAGCGCTCCTATTCTATGAATCAACGTGCACCAATTTTTTTCTACACAATCAGTGTTGTACTTCCAAAGGAAACAGCAAAAAAAAACTGAATTCTCTAAAAGCTAAATGAAATGACCACTCATCACCGAAAACCTAGTTCCTCCTACTCTCTTTTTCATCAATAAAATAAAGAAATAAAACTATAGATTTACTTGTTCTTCTGCAGCCATGTTGATGTTCCAGCCCTTGCTCATAAATGAAAAAGAAAAATAAAGTGTTCTTCATTCATTCTTTCCTTTATCCAAAATCAAAAAACAAGAACATGTTTCCAAGTGAAGCTCTGCAAAAAAAAGGGAAAATACCAGACAATTAAGCATAATGCCCTGATTAATTCTAGCACAATAAACTAAGTGAAATCAATAAAATATCGACTCATCACTCTGCGCTTTTCTTCTTTTCTTGAGCCAACACTACAAAACAAATTGCTCCGTGGTTGATATCCCATACAACATCTCGAGATGATATTATCTTCACACCATCTTCGTCTGGAAATACTACCTTTTGTTGCCCGTAGTCAATAAGAACATTATTTGTGGTCAACCAATCCATCGCGAGGATCACATCCAACCCTTCCAATGGAAGGCTGATGGGTGTCGCCGCCCAATCAAATTTGATTGCATAATAAGAAATGCAGTATAGTGCTAGGGAATGACCCTAGGTCGTCTCTCAAGGACCAAATGTGGTTTAGGAATTAGGTCGGACACGAAGTGGGGGGTGGGTTTGTAAAAAGTTTGTGAATGCAATTAGACTAAATTAAAACACGCAAATTAAACCTAACTAACAGTATTAAAACGATTGGATATGATAGCTAACATCATGACTAAATTATCACAACTAAAAATAGAAAACATAAAGTAAAAGAAAATATTAAACGCCTGACACTGTAACACAAATATCTAGCACAATTAAAATTGTTAATATGCATCACTAAATTAAAAAGATAAAATAAACCTACAGCATGAGTAAAGACAAAATAAATNGAACAAATTCCTTCCATTAAGGCATTCCAATGTATATACTATAAAAATAAAAATAAAAAGAAATAATTTGGTTCAATTATTAAGACAATNAAACAAGACCTTGAAAACCGTGCTTTCCAACAAACATCATTCCAATAACTTCATTGTATTCATTTTGCAAAAGAAAACTAGAAATGTCTGCACCGTGCAAACCCCTATCCAATCTCCTAACTTCTTCTTTTCTTTAAGTAAAATGAAAAAGCCTTGCCTCCAAAAATTAATTCACGTGCTTCTTCCCAAATAACATTAAATCACCGCTGGAGCTCCACTAAATTCCAAAGCTAAATTGCAATGCATTACCCAAGCACGTGACAACCTTTTGTAAAGAAAAGAAATAAAATGCTTTCTATTCACCCACCGTCACCTCACACACTCCCTCCTAATTTCTTTCTCATTAAACAAGGTTAAATAAAAAAACAAAATGAGTGTGGCAGCAGGGCCTAGCTAGCGTAACAGCTATTCAAATGAATGCAAAGGAAAAACAAAAATAAAAAAAAATCAAAACATGCATCACCTGCCAGCAACGTAAATCAGGGAGAGAAATGTGCTTCTCTCCTTCAATTAAATCAAACAGCTCAAAATTTCTTCACTTGCCGTCACATCTAAATGCAAAAGTAGTTGCTAAATATTTTTTTAATGAGAGATTAAAAGGCAGTGTTCCAACACTTAAAATAAAACGTTGCAGCGAAATGAGAATGCCTCCGAGAATTTGAGAGCCTCAGATTCAAGCAGCCAAATTAACGTATAAACCAAAGTTAAAGTAAAGAGAGTAGCTGCTGGAAGCCTTCTATTCAACCAAAATCATCAAATGAGAACATGGTTCCAAGAGAGAAAACGTTACAGCCAAAAAAAAAAAATACCAAGAGAGTGCCCCTCCAAATTGGTCTGCCGAGAGTGAGCCAAGCAAGATGAGTGACGGCTCCCTCTTTTTCCCTAGGACCAAGTGTCAAAAAATTAGGGTGGGGTCCACCCAACCCTAGGGTGCCATGTGTATTTTGGGCCTAAACTATTTTTTACCAAAAATTGGCCCATTGTTTACAAATTTAATTAAAACTATCTAGACTACTAAGTTTCAAAGTAATTAAATTTGAAATGTCCATGTGAAGAGTCTTGACTTATTTGATAGCACTCCAAATATCCCAAATTGAATTTCCAAATTTTTCCCTGAAAATAATAATGCAAATAATTAGCTCA
>NW_014541818.1:148482-161884 GCF_000741045.1 Vigna radiata var. radiata
ATCAAGAGTTTCAATAAAAGAGGGTATCAAAAGATTACATTGTTTCCCCCAACAACAATAGGGTTTAGTTCACCATAGACATGGTGAACTAGATGAAAAATGGAAGAAGAATGGAAGAGCAAACCCTAGAAAAGATGAAAAGGAGCCTAAGCATCCAAGAGATCCTCTCCAGAGAGCTGGATTAGGTCTGGCCGTTCTCCCCTGTCAAAAGAATAACTCTGAACTCGAAATAGGGGTATTTAAAGGTGAGGAGCGCAACAGAAAACAGGCCCAAGCCCAGCGAGCCACCGCCCGATGGTTTAAGTGTGCCGCCCGGCGGTTTCCCATAATCCTCCAAATTGCCTGGCGGCAATCGCCACCGCCCGACGTTTTCCCTCAGAACCGCCCAGCGTCAATCGCCATGCCTACTAGTCGTCTTGGACCGCCCGGCGGTTTAAGTGTGCCGCCGGGCGGTGCATCGACTCTTTAAATCTTCATTTTTCTGCTCTTTTCTTGAGTCAACGACCTGTATCTTTAACTCCATTTTTCACTTTCTCAAAATAGCTACAAAACAATGCAAAACAAGCATAAAATCGCTAACAACAGCTTTTGACTCTCTACAGACTTATTTAGTGAGTTTTTCTTGATTCTAGGCTCATTCCAAGTAGTAAAGGGCGTAATTTGGTCCAAATTGACATATGAAAATAACTGTTTTTCAACCTTCATCATGCACTAAAGACACCATCATGAAGAAGAAAACATGATTTGATGGAGGGCATTATATGTATTGTAAAACATTAGTTTCATTTTATTCTATTTTGGACATTTAATTTTTGGATATTTAAAAAAATTTTGGGTATCATCTACTGAGGGATGCTAATTTTTATGTATCTACTGAAGGATACAGGTAAGTACACCTATTGAAAGGTGTTGGGAGGCACTTACTGATGAGAGCTAAAAGGTTTGGGTCAGGCTCGTGACGTTAAACAAGCGCTACCTGGGAGGCAACATAGTTGATTATTTTCTTATTTTTAACTCTGTTCTAGTGCATTATAGGTTTGAATGTTGCATGTGAGAGGGGAAAGGCATACTATTATAAAATTCAAAGTTGAAATGAAGTGCTACAGGTTTGAACACGCAAAGTGATACGCGGGGCCCAAGCCCATCAAAGAATCAAAGACCAATTACTAGAAGAATAAAGGTTATTAAGCGCACCCCCTTGTGCTAAATACACCATGGTAGATTTTCTCCACATTTAGCACATGTATTTAGTGCATTTTTGTGTAGCTTCTAGATTCAACAACTTTCAACACATTTTGCACATGCTACCACGTGTATGATGATTCATGAATGATGGTAGCATGTAGCACCGTCTAGATCTAAGGAGATAGGCTATAAATCTCCTCTTCCATCTTCATGTAAAACACTTTGATGATATTGGTATTGAACCCTTGTTGAGAAAACTCCAGGCCTTCAATCTTCTTCAGAGTCACAGCCAGAGAGAGCTTCCAAGCCTCCTCTAGCCACCTTCCCTAGATAGGATTCATTTCTAGGCTTCAAACTGCACCAAATCACATCATCCATATGCAACACAATTCATCGAGCACCTAGCGTGCCTTCACTCATTCCGCTGCTTCCTCCATGTCCAAACTTCTGTGCAACTCCAACGAGCAAGGATCAATCTCCAGTCATCCATGGAGGACCGTATCAAGTGGTATTCAGAGCCACGTTGGAGTTTAGCTAAGTGTTTCTTTCAATTCCGTGTTGTTCAATCTGTTTTCACTGTCTTGTGTTTTGTGTTACTGTTTGATCGAGATTTTTTTATCTCCATATATTCATTCTGTGTTCGTTTTGCCACTGTTCAGTGTGTGAGTCAGTTTATTATAATTTTAATCGGTGAATTCTTATGTTCTTGAGTCAATCTACCTTTTGAATCTATTTTTCAGTCATGTGAAGTCATGTGCTCACTGTAATGGTTGATGCAGTTTTAATTTGTGCTTTAATTCATTGTTAATCTATTCAAAGTGCGTTTTCTAAGTTGAATGATTGATAACATGATGGTGTAAGTTCTGTTTTCTGAAAACAAGCAAGGAAATGTTACATGAGCTTGGAAAACAGACTTCTAATCAATTGTGGCAGTGCTACTGTCATTCAATTCTGTCATGAGTTCTTTTCATAAATTTCCAATGAATTTTGTGTATACTGGTGCTAGTCGTGTTCGAAATCAGTACTAGTTACTATTGCATCAAGGATAGCGCATCAAATAAGTGCAGTTGCACAGCTTGAGTGCTTAAACCATAGTCACAATTGTAAATCTGCACTATTGTCAGCTTATCACCGTGCTGAACTTGGCTTTGAATTACCATTTCAAGTTTGCTTTCACCTAGTTGATATTTTCCAGCTTGGATCAGTGTTAGTTCGTATTTCTGAGTTGTTTGTATTCTTGTTTAGCCTTTTGATTCAATAAAACTCAGTTTGAGGTGTGAGGTTGCCTAATTTTCCTGCATAATGGACTGTGAGATTGTCATATTTTGATGGATGCTGTTTCAGTACCAATTCTAAGCTTAAATAACTCTATTTTCATATTATAAAGTTGTTGGAATTGGTTATTTGACCTTAAAGCCACTTGTGTGGATTTTCACATCTCAAAACCCCATTTTAAGTTCAATTTTCTGGTGCAAATTGGCTACTGTCAAATCTGTTTTTAACTCCAAAAGTGCAAGAAAAAAAAATCAGTTTGGATTGTAGTAAAAGCCAGAATCTGTAAGAGACAAGGTGTAACAAGTTGAAATGAATATAAGAGACAAATAGATCCTGTGCAATCCAGTTTTGCAACTTAAAAATCAGAGAATCCAAATGTGCTGGAAATCTGAAAGTCATTCAGGACTTTCATTAAACAGTTTTGATTTTCGTGATTCTAAGCCAATTTGCTTAATTTTTCATGCTTTCTTAATCTTTTCTAGAGCCACTGGTAGGATCAAATTTGCTTGCCAGCCATTTTCTTCATCAGCTTTATTTGATTGATTGTCTTATTGGCTTGATAGTTTTTTCTTTCAATATAAATTATGATCAGCTTTTGAGAAATCAGTTTGATGCACTGTTTGAGTGGTAGTTGTGGCTGTTATTAACAGTTTGGTTCAGTTTAGAAGGCTTGCAAGGAAACTAGAAAAGGGTAGAGTCTTAGGTGGTGGAGGCTGAATCTCTAACTGGACGTGAAGCTGCCAGATCCGTGGAGTGCATCCTGAATTATTTTTCAGCAAACACAATTCTGTTTTGAGAGCTTTACATGAGAACTAAATCATAACCTACACCACTACAGCTGTGAGCTTTGTTACTGTCTTCATTACAGTGTTCATGCTTGGATTATTGCTATTTTTAGAATGTGCAACTACGTAGAAATTGGTCTGGAAAGTATTGAATCGTTGGCTGCAGCAGTGGAATCATAAGCTATAAAACCACTGCAACAGTGCCTATATTAAACTGGATGAACACATCAGTGACCATCAATACTCACTAGTTGTTTACTCATTTTTTTTTCTCTGAAAAAAAAAATCTGAAAGCAACAACACTTTTCTTTTTTTTTTGGGATTCTGTGTTTATCTCTTTGTATAAGTGTTGTCCAACACTACACAAATGCAGCCGATAGCCACTTTTGAAAAGCAAAAGCTGCAACAAGAAAACTGAAAAAGGAAAGAGAGATTCAAAGAAGAGAGCAAGAAAGAAAAGAAGAGAGAAGAGCAAAAGACCAAGAGAGAATAAAGCAAGAAAGAATAGAACAAGAAAGAAGAGAAGAGGAAGAAAGAGAGAGAAGAGAAGAGGATGAAAGAAAGAAAAGAGAATAAGAGAGAAGAGAAAAGGAAGAAGTTGAAAGAAAAGAAATGGAAGAAAAGGAGAAAGACCAACTGAGGGCAACATCTCCTACCACCACAATAGAAACCATACTTTTAAGGGGAGGTTTTCTATCCTTTCACTTTTCTCCATTTATCATTGAATGTTCCAAATTTATCTTCTCTTCCCAAGAAATTGCCATTCCATCTTTTCAAAAATTGCAAATTTTAACATATGGAAATCAAAAACTTGAGTTAGAGTTACCTTTCTGGTTATCACTAACTCAAGAAAAAAATAATCTTTCAAATGAAGTAAGGTTTCTTTGCAATACAAAAAATGAAAATTTCAAATTTAGGAAACCTCCTTCTAAGCATATTCCTCTATATATCTTATTGGGTCAAATAAAACTAATTAGAGATATGTTTGATGCTTATTGCAGATTGATATTTGACCCAGGAGGAACTATTGTGAAACCAACAAACATAAGTCCTCACAATAAAGGCGACCCACTAGATTTGAGGACAAATCTTTTCCAAGGGGGAGGGGATGATTCGTGGGGCCCAAGCCCATCAAAGAATCAAAGACCAATTACTAGAAGAATAATGGTTATTAAGCACACCCCCTTGTGCTAAATACACCATGGTAGATTTTCTTCACATTTAGCACATGTATTTAGTGCATTTTCGTGTAGCTTCTAGATTCAACAACTTTCAGCACATTCTGCACATGCTACCACGTGTATGATGATTCATGAATGATGGTAGCATGGAGCACCGTCTAGATCTAAGGAGATAGGCTATAAATCTCCTCTTCCATCTTCATGTAAAACACTTTGATGATATTGGTATTGAACCCCTGTTGAGAAAACTCCACTAAGCCTCCTCTAGCCACCTTCCCTAGATAGGATTCATTTCTAGGCTTCAAACTGCACCAAATCACATCAGCCATATGCCACACATTTCATCGAGAACCTAGCGTGCATTCGCTCATTCCGCTACTTCCTCCATGTCCAAACTTCTGTGCAACTCCAACGAGCAAGGATCAATCTCCAGTCATCCATGGAGGACCATATCACAAAGGCAATCAAAGAAGAAAGAATTATTATTTTAACGCTCACCGTTGAGCGGTCCATTTGACCGCTGATGAAGGTTGAAAAACAATGATTTTCACATGTGAATTCAGATCAAATTACACCCTTTACTACTCAGAATGAGCTTAGAATCAAGCAAAACTCAATAAATGAGTGTGGAGAGAGTCAAAAGTTGTTTTTAGCGATTTTATGCTTATTTTGCATTGTTTTGTAGCTAATTTGAGAAAAGTAAGAATGAAGTTGAAGATACAGGTCGTTGACTCAAGAAAAGAGTAGGAAAATGAAGTTTTGAAGAGTCGACGTACCGCCCAGTGGCACACTTAAACCACTGGGCGGTCCAGGACGAGAAGTAAGCACGAAAATGGGCACTGAGGGAAACCGCCGGGTGGTGGTGATTGCTGCCGGGCGGTGGCGGCAGGTTATGGGAAACTGCCGGGCGGCACACTTAAACCGCCCGACGGTGGCTCGCTGGACTTGGGCCTGATTTTGACGCGCTCCTCACCTATATATACCCCTACTATGAATTCAGAGTTATTCTTTTGACAGGGGAAGACAACCAGACCTAATTTTGCTCTCTGGAGAGGATCTCTTGGATGCTTAGGCTCTTTTTCATCTTTTCTAGGGTTTGCTCTTTCATTCTTCTTCCATTTTTTATCTAGTTTCACCATGTCTATGGTGAACTAAACCCTATTATTGTTGGGGAATTCAATGTAATCTTTTGATACTCTCTCTTATTGAAACTATTGATTATTTATATGGTCTCCATATGTTTTGATTGATTATTGTTGGGTTATTATCTCTGCTTAAGGCTTTTATCGTTTAACTCATTCGGTATATCGTTGTTTGTCGTTATTGACATGGAGACGTGCGGTAATGACATGAACTGGTGAGTAATCTCTTGATTCTGCAATACCACCTAGGGATAGGGGTAGGACGATCAATTGCGCTAACTTCTGTTTATAATGCGGTATTAATTACTAGGGGAGGCTAGGGATAGCAAGCCGGTAATTGATATTAGGCCCTTTTCGCCGAGGGATCGGGTTAAGGGGAGGCTAAGAAAGTCGCATAACAATTGAATCAATCTAATAATCAAGGGTAGTATGTAAGAGAGAGTGGAAAAGATGAAATTGTTAGTACCCAACAACATTCATCCATCCATTGTTTTCACTTGTCAATTGAATCAACATTCATTTTGCATGTTAATATTTTTGCTCTCAAACCCAATTTATTAATTTTAATTTCTCAAGTCTTATTATTTTAATTCACGCGAACGAGGAAGCCATACAAGTCTCTTGGGAAACGATACTTGGTCTTACCATTTATATTACTTGTACGATTTGGTACACTTGCCAATCCGTCAACAGCCGTGCACTACTCTCCACCAAAACCGAACCAATTTTCAATCTTCAATGAACCACCAAATTTGTTGTATTTTTGTTCCCATGTGCACCATGTCTCAAAAGAAATTAAAATATGGTTTAAACAACCAATTGAAAACCTTTGCATCACTTCTCCATGCAGCAATTTCGGAATCAACACACCAAGGCCCAAAAAAATCGAACCTACCAAGTGAGTTCTACAAAAAATGCTTCAAAGACCAATGTGCAAATGGAAGATACCTTGGGTGCTCCTACCAATGTGCCAAGTAAGCTAAACCAAATGAAAACAAACTCCAAAAACACTCCATTCCTCCTGCAAATCACGCAGCAACAATGCAAGGAAAAGACAAAAATTCAAAGTAGAAACATTCTCTTCGTCAAAAGAAGCATCATATGTGTTTGTCCAAAAATGGCAAAAACTTAAATGCACCTTCTCTCCTCCTTTCACCTCCATTTTCGATTTTCTTTCTCCACCAACAAACCATTCATGTTTTCTTCCTCCATACTACAGAAACATAAACCCAAGAGACCAAAGTTCAAATTCCAAATCAACACAAGAAAAATAAACTCAAACATATGCTACTTCAACCCAACCAAATCTTCCATTTCTTCAAGCTTCTTTGCAAAAACGAAAATAATACTTAAGCCATCAATTCCAGCTCTGTCCAGCCACAATAACAACCCCAAGATCTGGTCCCATCCTTGTTTCAAACATCAAAACTGAAAAACAACAAGAAAGAGTCCAAATCACAACACCCACACATCAACTTAAGCTCTTTTCAACCCAAAACTCACATAGAACTCCATTTTTATCATCCAACTAAGCAAAGTGAAATGAAAACCGAGAGGAACAGCAGCAAAGGAAGAGGAAAACAAAATATAAAGTTACTCAACCCCGACATCCACCACGGAAATGCAAAGACAAGCTCCAAAGCTCAAGCTTCAAGCATCAAGAACAAGCAAATGGTTTTTCACCACCAATAAGCTAAGACAACCAAGAGTAAGTTAAGAGAAGAAGAAAATCTGCATCTCATTCATTATAATGGCCCCAAAACCGAAGCACCATAGCAAGCTCCCTTAAGGCATGTTCATACATGAAACCCTAGGAGAGAAAAGTTCAAAACATGAAGAATGAAGTGTGTAAAATGAGCATGAGAGTGTGTGGTCGGCTAAGGCTCTCCAAATACCGAGAGTTGCCTTCAAAATGGGGTCCAAAATTAATTTAAAACCCTAACCTAAAAGACACATGTCCTACACAAGGGTTTTTTTACAAAATTGCCCCTAAAAGGGTCCAAAACACCTAATTCTAATTAAGGACTTCTAGAAAATGAAATTACAACTTTAATTAGAATCTAAATGACTAAATGTTGAGCCTTAGAATGTATCACATCATATCCCCATGCTCCAGATGATGTTTCCACAACTTCCCTGCAACCAGAAATGCACTTAATCAGCTCAGAAAATCCAAATTAGCACAATTACGAATTTCTGACCAAANTAAGCAGAATTCGGAAAACGGGGAAATAACAGACAATTAAACACAATTCCCTGGTTTATTTAAGTGCAATAAACTAACTACAGTTCAAGAAATAACGACTTATCAAAATAGACCACACTTAGTCTTTTGCACTCTTGGGCACAACCAAGACGAAAACCAGGGAACTACTCAAACATCAGGGAGGTGACACAGGCTCGACAGACAGACAACAAAAACTCACAAAACAGAAATAGAGTTGCACAATTCTCACAAAATCTGGACAGTGAAAGGAATAGGCAGAATCCCAACACAGAGTCAATGAAAGCAGATACTCGTAGAATCATCCAAACAATTCAGTACATGGAAAAAAGTCAATCAGTTCAAGAGATGAATCAAAAGCAACAGAGCCTCACAGATGCACACAATCAGTGTTTCTCTCAAGTGTTTAAGGTAAATCAATGTCACTCAATGCACTCAAGAAAGCAAACACAAATAGACTTGGCAAGCCTATAATATCAACACTCAAACACATACGCATGTTCAAATCAAAAGGTCTTTTCATGGTTGTAATGGGGCCAAGGACAAGGGAGGACACATTTGGATAAGAAGCTACAAACCATAAGGAATAGAGGAGCAATGGGGAACAAGTGTAAACACATTCAAACTCACTCACAACCTCTAATTTCATCCTCTTCTTGACTCCATTATTCACAATTATTCACAATTTTTTTCATTTTTCAATGTTTTTCTGCTTTTTTTTTCTGTTTTTTTTCATCCTGTCTCTTTTCTTTACTCTTTTCAAGAGACAAGATACACCACATATTTACAAAAACACGACAAGAAGAGGACTCACTAGCCAATTCATCTGAAACTCCCAAGAGACTACACTTATTCCCAAAACAATTCCAAAGCTCCAAAATCATGGTTTTTCATATAGGGCTAGTGTATGAGCTTCAAACCAAGAAATGGGGAAAGTAAAGGCTAAAAGGGGCTATCAAAGGATCACAACAAGGTAGGCTTATCTGGCTAGAGAGGCTCAATAACAAAACTGCCTTTTTCACTTTCAAACATGCATAACAATAAAAAATCATCAACAAGAGTCAAGCCAAGGCATATGTGCATGCAATCAAGAGACATATCACACATAAGAATGATCATCAAATGGCTCAAATCTCACACAGGTAATACGGTCACAATCAATTCAACTCTCAAACATCATGATCATCTTTCAAGTAAAGAAAAGCAAGGAATCCAACAAATCAGAGTATCAATGAAGTGAAGGAAAATTGACAACCTAATCACAGTCCAGAATTCACGAAAAGCATGCAAAACTGTACACAAGACACAACAGACTGCATAAAAACCGAAACATAAACAAAGAAACAACCTCCCCTAATAGACCACACTTAAACGACACAATGTCCTCAGTGTGTCACAATCATCAGATCAAACAATCAGAACAGTCATCAGATATCGACAAAGTGCAATGAAAGTGAGGAGGGAAGGAGAAAAGAAACTCCCTGAGTCAGATGGGAGGATAGGTGGGGTGGACCAAAGACGTCTCCTCCACTACTGCATCCAACAAAGAAGGATTGCTGAGGAAAGGCTTCAGTTTATGCCCTTTAACCTTGAAGCTTTAGCTGCGGATGGACCTTGGATCTCTACTGCACCATAAGGATAAACATTAGTCACAACAAAAGGTCCAACCCACTTTGATCTCAACTTACCACCCATGAGTCTGAGCCTAGAATTATACAATAAAACTTGTTGGCCGACCTAAAAGTCCTTTCTAACAATAGCACTATGATGGAACTTCTCCGTCCTTTCCTTGTAGAACTTCGAGTTCTCATAGGCCTCCAATCGGATCTCCTCCAATTCATTCAGTTGCAACTTCCTTTCCTCTCCAGCTTGGTCAATAGAGAAGTTGCAAGTCTTCATAGCCCAATATGCCCGATGCTCAATCTCAACTGGTAAATGACATGCCTTTCCAAAGACAACCCGATAGGGAGACATCCCAATGGGTGCTTTGTAGGCAGTCCTGTGGGCCCAAAGAGCATCGTTGATATGCGGGGCCCAAGCCCACCAAATAAAGAACAACCCAAGAGCATGGTGAAGGGTAAAGTGGACATTGCTACATAAGGAGGGGTGTGTTTATCATCATAGGGGTGGCATTATGAGACTTCCCTCCACATGTGCAGATTTTCTTTCTTTGTTTAAATTCACATGTTTCATAAGGCTTTCTAGAAGCCATCCACATTTAGCACATGGTTTATTAGTTGGAATGAGATCTGAAANGTGTAGNTCTGATTCTTNCCATGCATAGCCGAGAGGTTGAGTTATAAAACCTCCTTGGCATAGCTTGTATCACTCACTTTTGGAAATTAAGTAAAGAAATTCTGCTCAAATGAAAGCACAATTCCTTCTTCCGAGAGTCATCCTTGCTTGTATCTCCATTTGCAACTTTCTTCCACTTTGTGGAAGCCGTCCAAAGTTGTGAGCCATCCGTCCAAGCTAGCCTCCGTCTCACCTCTCCACAAAACACCAAACATCCGCTGCCATACTCCATATACTCCAGCCAAACCGAGAGCAACTCCAGATATGCTCTCCATCGCTACAGCCAACCTTCATCACTGTTCCATTGGATCTCTTGCCTTTCCAAGCTGCATTGTCACTCAAATCTCATGGAGCTTCTTCCTTACATCCCCTGGATGTATCAAGTGGTATTCAGAGCTATGGTTCAAGCTAGAACCGTGAGATAAGTCCATACTTTTCCATTTCCATGCTGTCAGAATTTTCCTGAGTTGACTTGTTGTTTTCTGGATTTCATCTCTGTTTCAACATCTTTGCTGGGGTTTAAGTTCTGTTCTGAGTATTTCTTTGATACTAGCTATGATTGATTGAGTTTTTCATCATTTTCATTCGGTTAATCTTTGTTGTTTTGAGTTTTTTTTTTTTTTTTTAATTTGAGCATCGTTTCAAGTTGTCTTAGTCATGTCTAGTTTAATTTGCTTCTCTTTCATTCAATCTGGTTTTTAAACCAAGTTTTAACTAGTTGTGTTGTATTGGAGTTGGCTACACCAATTAAGAGCAATGAACAATCAATAGATGAGCTCAAGTGTTTGAAATTACCAATCAAATCCAGATCTGCATTGAACTCAGATTTTGTTTTCCAGAAATTTTTTTTTCTCTGCTGCAACGAATTTCACTGTTCATATGGTACATTGTGCACTTTTTTATTGAACAGCAACTGAATGAGTTAATGTCTGAATCATTTGGAACATGAAATGATTTGATTCCAAGTGTTTTGTAATGTTGCAAGCATAAAAAATGCAGTAGTTGATCTGCAAAGTGTCTTTGAGTTAAAAATTCTGCATAATTTGAGTTGGATCGGTACTAGATCATTGCCAATCATTCTTAAGTTGATTCTGCTGTTTTGAGCAACTTTCAAATACCATTTTCAAACTCTTTTTGCTATTTTTAATCCAGAATCAAAGCCAATCTACATTTTGACCCTTGTGGTTGTGAATTTGAGCTGAAAATGACCACTGCAGTATTCCAATTCTGTTACAGAGTGATTTAGCTCATCATATCTGTTTCTGCAAGTTCTAATTCATCATTGAAACATGTTTGAGTCATTGGAATGAGCATATAAACTGTACTGTGCATTTGGTCATTTTCTGGGTAGATTTTTGCTGGCTGCCGAGAGCTATGCAGCAACTTTTTGAGTCCAAATTTTCAATGCTTTGCTGTTTGATTCAATAATAGTGGATGTAGCAAAAGCCTTTGGTCCATAAAATATCAAAAGATCAATTTAAAAAGACTGATTAAAACATTAAAAGCCAAATAGGAACAATGCATCTTAAGTTTCGAAAACCAGTGCTGCACATTAAGCTTTGCTGTCAAATTTATGCAAGTTCATTGAGACAATTCATCAAACAGTTTGGTACACTTTCATTGCATAGCTATTTCGTGCTTGATTCTGGTTTCTAGTCTTTTGTTGCGTTTTAAATCTGTTCTAGAGCCATTCTTAGGATCTATTTGAGGTGCCACCGTGTTTGTTATCCCTTTAATTGCTTGATTTTCGAATTTTAAACATTCTGCACACCAACTGTTTGAAGAAATTCCTGGTGTTGTTGTCCATTGGCTGCGAAAATTATAGCAATTGTGGTGACAGTTCCTGTGACTAATTGGCTTGCTGGATAGGTGATTTGTACCTCAGAAGGGTTACCACAAGTGGAAGCATCAAAGAAGGTTCAATGATGAGAAACAAGTGCGAGAAGATGACCCTTGGGGAAGCAAAATTGTGACCAGAAAACTGCATCAGATTTTGCTGCACATGTGCGACAACATACAGAAACAGCAGCATATTGTTCTTCTGCAGAATTTCGTTTTTCATTGAGTGACCACTTTGCAGCTGAGAGGATTTGCATGAATTGAGTATAATTCACTCTTTGTTTTGAGAAGCCAAAGCTGCACACATCATTCTTTAGCCAATTAGCATTTGTTCCTTTTCCATTTACCAAGTTTCCTTTGTAATTTTCATTGGTTTTCTTTGGTTGTATGTTCCAAATCCAAGCAAGTGAGGTGATAGAGTTCACAAGTGCTCTACCCTCATTTGTAACTAGACTCAAAGAAGTCTCACAACCTAAAATTGAGTAGTCGGTGAGTGTGTCTTAGATCCAAAGTCTAAGCCTCACCTAGGAGACCTCACTTTCATTGCTTTTCCACTTCTCGACTAGATAGCATATATCTTGTGCGAATAGGAAGCTCTTTTAGGGGTCCGAATTTAGAGCTTAGGTTGTGTCCTTTCTTTGCTTTGTGTTTTCTTTGTTGTCTTTAAGACTTAAGAGGATTTAGGAGTGATTTTGATCTAAGGACTCTAGTAAGTAGCTTAAAGCATATTTGACAAGGATAAGGCTTGGTACTTAAGCATTCCTAGTGAATCACCTCCCTTACCTGGAATATTGCTTTCAAGTGAAAATCTTTAGTCTTTATTTCAAGAATAACATTTAAGTCCATCATAATGTCTGGAAGGCATTCTCCTAGGATTAATGAGGAACCTAAAGATCAATTTTGTTTTCAAACTCTTATCAACCATCTCACTGAAATTGAAAAGAAAATAGGGCAAAAGAAGATTCAAAGAGAGTTACAAAGTGCCATGGTCACCAATGAGTTGAAAATGTTGAGAGAGGAACAAACTCAACTTAAAGAGAGAAGTATGAGTGGAGAGTCACAAAGTGATCAAGAACACTTAGGAGTAGGAGATTACTATCCTTCTTCATCAAGAAGGCATAGGCAGGAATTTGAAACTCTCCTTCCTCCTAAAGAAGTCAATGTGGTATTGCCTCATTTCCATGGGAAAGATAATATTGAGGCTTACTTAGATTGGGAAATGAAAGTAGAGCAAATCTTTGCTTGTCATCAAGTGCCAGAGGAAAGAAAAGTCTCACTTGCTAACCTTAGCTTTCAAGGGTATGCAATGTATTGGTGGACTGCCCTAGTCCAAGAAAGAATGAAACAAAGACTTCCTCCCATAAAGTATTGGAATGAGCTCACAACTGCTCTCAAGAAAAGGCACATTCCTTCTTACTATAAGAGGGAACTCATGGATAAGCTCCAAAGGTTGCAACAAAAGTCTATGTCTGTTGA
>NW_014541818.1:163929-166919 GCF_000741045.1 Vigna radiata var. radiata
AAATTCTGCTCAAATGAAAGCACAATTCCTTCTTCCGAGAGTCATCCTTGCTTGTATCTCCATTTGCAACTTTCTTCCACTTTGTGGAAGCCGTCTGAAGTTGTGAGCCATCCATCCAATCTAGCCTCCGTCTCACCTCTCCACAAAACACTAAACATCCGCTGCCATACTCCATATACTCCAGCCAAACCGAGAGCAACTCCAGATCTGCTCTCCATCGCTGCAACCAACCTTCATCACTGTTCCATTGGATCTCTTGCCTTTCCAAGCTGCATTCTCACTCAAATCTCACGGAGCTTCTTCCTTACATCCCCTGGATGTATCAATCGTCCAACCTATTACTCCAATCTTTCCTGTTGGACTAGACAATCTTCTCCAAAATCCTCTTAATCTCCCTATTCGAGATCTCAGCCTGCCCATTTGTTTGGGGGTGGTAAGGTGTAGAGACTCTGTGCGTCACCCCATATTTCTTGAGCAAAGCTTGCATGGATCTGTTGCAAAAATGGGTTCCCTGATCACTAACAATTGCTCTAGGCACAACCTGGTCACTGCACAACTTCCACAGATATGGGTCATCCCAAATATAATACTTAGCATCACTCTTAATTTTAGCAATTTGAGCATGTGATGGTAAGGGAGGAAAAACAGAAGCAACCAAATAATTCACAATGTGTGCAAACCAAGGAGTAGGGTGAGAATAAGAGATCATCAACAAACTCTCATCAGGAAAGTCCTCCTGGATGGGCAAAACATCAGCTTCTTCTCAGTTCTCTCAATCCTACTGAGGTGGTCTGCAACCAAATTTTGTGCTCCACTCTGGTCTTTGATTTTCAAGTCAAACTCTTGGAGTAGTAGCATCCACCTGATCAGTCTTGGCTATGACTCAGCCTTTTCCAACAGAAACTTCAGAGCTGCATGGTTAGTATACATAATAACAGACGATCCAAGCAAATATGACCTAAACTTATCAAGGGCAAGGTTTGACTTGGAAAATGAAGCATATGGCACAAAAAGGAAGCAACACATTAATTGGTTTGTTGAAGGAAGAGAATGAATGGGATTTTGGTGCATGAAGCTTACATACAAGAGGTCTTCTTAGGCCATTTTCATTTTCAATTTCTTTATTTGGTGCACACTTGGTCACATGAATTGCTAGGAAAAAGTTGTGATACGCGGGGCCCAAGCCCAATTTCCTTAGTCTAGTTTTTCTTTTATTTGTATTAGAGATGTGTACAATGTGTTAGGCATGTGGTACATTTAGCCCTATATATAGTCATGTTAACACACCTTGTAATCACTTTTGAGATTAATGAGAATTTGGTTTTCTAAATCAGAAAATAATTCTCNCTTGAAAGTCATTGGCTAGAGAGTCCAAAGATCTCTAGCCTCCTTCCAAAGCACACTTCATTATCTCATTTTCCATTTTCCAAATTGTGCTTCTCTCTCATCCACCGTCTGCCACTCCTTTGCTGCCACATATCACCTCGTTTGCGTCAGCGAGTCAGCGTCAAGAGCTGAGGCAATTTCCATCCAGCGCTTCAGACACACATCATTCAATCCTCAAATCACTCTCAGCGTCTTTTCCCTCGAGAGTCGTCTCTCTCGAACTCACTGATGAGTCGATATTTTCTTGACTTTACTTAGTTTATTGTGCTAGAATTAATCAGGAAATTGTGCTTAATTTTCCGGTATTTTCCCGTTTTTCCTAAATATGCTTAATTTGACCAGAAATTCTAATTTTAATTAATTTGAATTTTCTGAGCTAATTATTTGCATTATTATTTGCAGGGAGAATTTTGGAAACACAATTTGGGACATTTGGAGGAGACAAAATAATTCAAGACTCTCCACTTGAACATTTCAAATTTAATTATATTGTAACTTAGTAGTAAAGAATGCTTTTAATTAAACTTGTGCACAATTGGGTCAATGTTGAAAAATTTATGATGGGCCCAAATAGTAGGACACATGGCCTAGGGTTTTGCAAAGGAGGTGGACCTCACTCATCCTTAAGAAATGACACTTGGCCCTAGGGATTAGAACCCTGCAGCCATCACACTTGGAGGGCATCATTTTTATTCTCGGAGATTGAAGCACTTGGTTGGAACGTTAGCACTTGGCTGCACCGTTTTTCCATTTTCTTTGAAAGAATGGTTTGTCATTTAGATTTTGGATGAAGTAGTGTCTTCATTTTTTTGCCGAACCGAGAAGAGGTATTATCTTTAAATTTGCAAGCTGCACCTTCATCTACTTTGCCTTGCGTTTTCAATCGGAGAAGGGTCTGGAACGTCCAACAGCCGTCACCTTTCACTTGGTTGTTTTTCGTTGAATGTTTTTGGAGGAAGTTGCTGATTTTATTTGATTTTGAAAAGCACACAGCTACCCACCGAATGAATCTAGAGGTTTCTTTAGAATGTAATATCCACATGCGCTGCTTTTAAAAAAAATATAGAAATGTTGTTTGATGAGGAAAAATGGGTGATTTCATTTTGGATGTTCACGTGATTTTGTTTTGGGATAATGAATGCATTTTATTTCATTTAAAAGCTACGGTCAAGGGCAGCATAGTACGTAGAGCATTGGGAAGCACACATTGCTTCATTATGATTTAAGGGACCTTTCTTCTTAATTTTCATTTGATAGAAATTGTGTGAGCTGCATGCTAACTTCACAAGGAGGTCACGGCCTGATGCATTCACTTTCATTATTGGGTGCACATTTTGGTTGATTTCATTTTAATTTTGAAACACAGAAGTCACGGCCAGAGGGTATTTTTTTTTATGGCATTTACAATTTAATTTATTTGGTGAGAGCTTGTTTTGTGTGAATTGGTAAAAACAAAAGTATGTTGTTTATTTTCTTTAGTTTTAAATTAGTTTTAATTGTAGGTTGAGTTGTTTTTAATTTCTTTAATTTAGTTATGCATTTAAATTAATTTTAACTGTGTTTAGATATTTGTTTAGTCTAGTATTTGGTTTAGCATTTTCACT
>NW_014541818.1:167689-171937 GCF_000741045.1 Vigna radiata var. radiata
ATCTATCCATTCCGCTGCGTCATCTCTCTGGAGGAAGCTTCGAGGAGCTCGCGTCGCGCGTACGGTCTCCTTCTCGGAGCCTTCTCGTATCAAGTAGTATTCAGAGCATCAGGTTGTGTCCACGCGTCAAAGATAAGTATCTCGATCTCTGCTTTTGGTTTCCTCTGTCTCGGTTTGATCTTGTTTCTGTGTTGATTAGCATTTTTGTCTTTGTCTCTGTTATTAGCTTTGTGTTTCTTTTGATTCGCGTTGTCTATCATTGTCCTTAAATGTCTTGTGTTGATTTCGCATCTGTTGAGTTTTGTGTTTTGTTGTTCATGAATCTCTTCATGTATGTGATTAGGAGTCCTGATTGTGTTTGTTCTGTGCTTGAGTCAGTATATTGAGTCTCTTGTTCATCTTTATTCGGTCTAATTCTTGTTTTGAGTCATTTTATTTTGAGCATCTATTTCTGTTTTGTCTAAGTCATGTCAATTGTGTTGATTTTGTCCAAAATTCTGAGTTGAGCTGTGCTTTCAGTTTCATTTAATATGCATCGTGTGGAAAATTGAATACTAGATGTGTTGAATTGTTGCGATAGTGTGATATGCATACCGTATGAACTGTGATTTGTCTGAGACAATCAATTCGGGTGCACTACACTGCAGAATTAAGTAGTACTATTTTCAGCAGCTTGACCAAACTGCAACTTCTTTGTTTGAGTCCAGTTTTTGTTTTTTTTTTTAATCTGGTTCAGCATTGGATCTTTGCTGGACTTCTTACATTAACTTCTTAGTGTCTTATTCAAGTTTGAGTTGCTGTTTCTGGGTCCAATTAAGTGAACAAAAGCTATTTGAATTAAAATTTGGCTGGCAAAGTTGCTTGAAATAGGAAAATATCAAGGTTAGCTCAATCAGATTTCATAAGTGCACGTTTCTACAGCCATAGGCAATACAAACAAGTTTGTTTTAGCATTTATAACGTGTTGAAGCAAAGAAAATGAATGTTTTAGCTGACCTATGTGTTTTCACTACTTGAACCACCAAATTTTGACCAATTTTCCTTTCACAAGTTGCTGCATAATTGATGTGTATTCAATTTGAATTCTGGAACATGATAGTTGGACTGTAGCAACAGGTTTGACCATAAAAAAAAAGTTGAGCATAATCAATAAAAATAGAAAATAAAAATAAATAACAACTATTGCACAAGTTTAAAAGCCATTTGGGTCAGGGCAGTCCAGTCTACATATTTTTGAAACATGTTCAAATTTAGAAACTGGTACAGTTTTAGTCAAATGCATTTGAGTTTCAAATTTTGATGCTATTGCAACTTGTTTATGTTTCTTGTTTTCTTAATCTGTTTTAGAACTATTCCTAGGATCTGTTTGAGTGCTCACGTTCTTGAAAGTTTTTGTTTCTTGCTTGTCTTGATTGATAACTCTGGTTTTGTCCATCAAATGTGCGTTTTGTTCTGCTAGTCTTAATTGAAGTTTTTTTTCTTGCTTTTGAAATCTGGTCTAGAGTCTGTCTAGAGCTGTCTTTTCTTCTCTACTGTCAGTATCCAATTGTGTATGTCCTGTTTTGTTCTGCCTGTCACAGTGATCTTTGCTTAGTCTAGCCTTTGCCTGTTTGAGAAGCATTTTCACTCTGGTTTCTGGATTTTGAAAGAGGTTTGTGTGCTTGGTAGCATCTTAGGTGGTGGTTGTCTAAAAGACTCTCCAGCCTTAAACTGCCAAGGGAGAATCTCCCTTCCAAACCCTCATTTGTGTGTTTTACATTCCTTAAGAGAAGCCTGGAGTGATGAGAGTTTTGTAAGGCTGTTTTAGCCTAATTCCTTGGCATTTGAGAGAAAGAATTTGTTGTTAATCTCATTGAGTTGTTGACTGTTCACTGTGCAGGAAAAAGAGTTTGACTGATCAAACTGGATCAGCTGTGTTTGGATTCATTTTAATCTGCCATTGCATTCATTTTGAACTCTAAATTGTTTGCTGCATCACTGGTGTCATAACTGTCTTGCATGTGATTATTGATTTCATGGTCTGATTGAGTTGTGATCCTCTTTCTAATTGCATTGAGAAAATAGTTTTCCAACTTTGTTCAGACTTCTTGTTGCATACTGTTGCATGATACCTAGTTGACTTGTGGTATAACTGTGCATGAATTCATTTGTTTTGGGAAACTAATCTTGTACATTCACTTATTTGACTGTAACTAATGTGGTGGTAAAAGGTATTGAGATAAAAACTGATTTCATAATTTTAAGAACCATTTCTGAATTGAAAAGCTGACCAAACAGTTTATCATTGCATGTTCCATTTTTTGTTTCTTGGTTGGCAGATTGGCATATTAGTCCTGCATTGCATTGGATTGTCAGATTTTAAAATTAGAACTGAGCATTGCAGGGTGTAATAATAGAAATTGGGATTAGTTTAGTGGAGCAGGCCAGAAGCAACCATCTGAATAGGGAAGTTATTTGCTTAAATTGATTGGGTTATGAACTGTGCTTTTTTGGATTGATTGAACTGCTTATTTTGAGTGAATTCTTGTGCAGAAAATTTCAATTTGGAAGCAACGGAAATTCCTTTAGCTGCTTCAACTGCACCGAGAGCAAGGGAAGTCCTTACTGCCATTTATATATCTGTTGTGCAACTTGATTAAAGGGGTAAGTGCTAAGCTGTGTGATATGTGTGCAGGAGTGGTGAATGAGATCCAAGGGAATTAAATTCAGAAGCTTGATGCTGTCAGGAAAACAAGATCTGGGCACAAAAAGAGTGGACCGTAACATCAGTGGACTGTACAGCAGAGTACCACCAGCGGGGTATAGCTTGATTGGGCCGTGATTTCTTTTTCCGCAGAGTGGAACCAAGACCAGAGTAGTAGGATAGTTTCATTTGTATTATTTTCATTTTTTCTTTGTATTTGATGGGCTTGCAACCCACTGTCATTGTTAGCTTTCTTTTGTTTTTTTTTTATTGGTTTGTAAATGGCCTTTTATAAAGTCCAAGTATTTGGAAGAGTCCTTGGTGCTCTTTCCAAATCTTGGCAACTTTAATTGCTTTACNTTTTAGCNTAGCTAGACATAGGAGTAAACTTTAATATTGATTTGATCTTTTGTTTCACGTNTAGGTGTGACTTTTGTCACATTAGAGTCCGTTTAGAGTTTGCATGTTCTTTTAATTGTCTTTGATTGTTTGAGTCAGGTAAAAGAATATAGGATGTCTAGTCATAAGATTACAGAATTTGAGCAGCAACATATTTTTAGGAAAATAATGAATCAAGATAGGCTGAATAGGGAGGTACAAACCTCAATCATTCACAATGAGTTGAAAATGCTAAAAGAAGCACAAGATCGGAATAGGGAGAGGTCTAGGGACAATTATACTATAGACTTCCAAAGTAAAAGAGAACTCCTAGATAGGCTCTACAAGTTGCAACAAAATTTTATGACTGTGCAAGAATATATGCAAAAGATAGAGTTATAGCAAATGAGGGCAGGAATTGTTGAGAGGGAAGAGACTACCTTAGCCAGATTTTTAAATGGATTAAATNTTGACATAAGGAATGAGGTTGAGTTACTACCTTATAAAGATTTAAATGATCTTGTTTCAATGTGCATAAAGGTAGAACAACAACTATTTTTCAGAAGAGAGCAACATAGGAGAGAAGAGGAAGAAAGACAAAGCCAAAGAGAGAGAAAGAGAGAACAAGAGAGAAAAGAAGAGGAAGAAAGAGTGAGAAGAGAACTAGTGAGAAGAGAAGAAGAAGAAAGAGAGAAAAAAGAAGAGGAAGAAAGAGAGAGAATAGTACAAAGAGAACAGAAGAAGAGAAAATAAGAGAGAAAGAAAGAAAGGAAGAGGAAAAGAAGGAAGAACTTGAAATGAAAGACATGGAAGAAAAGAAGAAAGAACAATGGAGGGCAACATCACCTATTCTCACAATAGAACACAAAGTTTTAAGGGGAGGTTTTCTATCTTTTCACTTTCCAATTGTTATTGAATGCTTTAATTCTACCTTTTCTTTTCAAGAATTTGCCATCACATCTTTTCAAAAGTTGCAATCTTTAACACTTGGCACTCAAAGATTTGAGTTAGAGATATCTTTCAAGTTATCACTAATTCAAGAAAAAAATATATTTTCAAATGGAGTAAGGTTTCTTTTTAGTCATAAACGTGAAAATTTCAAAATTAGGAAACCTTCTTCTAAACATCTTTCTTTATACATCTTATTGGGTCAAATAAAACTAATTAGAGATATGTTTGATGTTTAT
>NW_014541818.1:172797-174949 GCF_000741045.1 Vigna radiata var. radiata
ATCTATCCATTCCGCTGCGTCATCTCTCTGGAGGAAGCTTCGAGGAGCTCGCGTCGCGCGTACGGTCTCCTTCTCGGAGCCTTCTCGTATCAAGTTGTGTTTGCTTATTTCTTTTGTTTTAAATTAATTTGCATATTAGGATTAGTTGCTGTTGATTTCTCTAATTTAGTTTTGCATTTAATTTAATTTAACTATTTTAGGTAGTTGTTTGTTGCCTTGTTGGGGTCTAGTATTTTATTTTGTTTTAATGTTGTCTAATTTGTTTGGTCTTGTTGCTTTTGTTGCCATGTTAGCTTAAATTAACTGTGTTGGTCATTAGCGATATTGCACTGTTTCTTTGAGATTTCTGGACTGTATTTGTGTTGCTTCTCTGACTTGGTTAATATCAAATATGTATTTGCACTTGCAATTGGGTGTACACTTAGTTGCCCAATTGGTGTTGAGTCGTCTCTTAGTCGATGAAACTACATGGTGTAAATTAGATTTGACGTTAACAATGCTTTGACTTAGTCCGCTTTTATGAAAACATAATTAACCTGCTCTTAGTTGATTAATTGTGTTGGATTAGAAGTCTGAGTTGGCTTTATTTTGTTCATCTGTGATAGGAAGCATTGTAATTAATTTAATGACCAACTATTTTTATTCTATCTTTGAAACCGTTTTTAAATCTGTTTAATTATTAGTTGCGTCTGTGCTTTTAGTTCCGTATTCACCACAAACTTTTCACAACCCCCCCACCTTCGTGTTTTACTCGATTCTTGAACCGCAAAATTGGTCTTTGGGAGAAGACCTAGGGGTCATTCCCTAGCTATACTGCATTTATTTGCACATCAAATTTGTGTGGGTTGCGACAGCCCATCAAATTTTGGCGCCGTTGCCAGGGACCAACGATTCAGTTTTGAGTCTTGTGTCTGTGTTGTGTGACTTGCGTTGTGTTGTGTTTGTGATAGTGTCGTTTTGTTATCTTGTGTTGTTTTCTATGGTTTGAAATTTTTGTGCTATTGTTTCATGATTATAGGGTGTTGTGACTTAGTGCATGACTAAAGGAAATCATGGATTCATACCACCCTTTGATCCTGAGATTGATAAGAAGTTTCATAGGTTAGTTAGGCATTCTAGGAATTTGTCTTTAGAGTCTGTTTTTGAGTCTGTTCCATTAGATATTGTGCATCCCACTGCTGAGTACTTTGTGCATACTGTATCCATTGCATCTGTTGCATCTACACTTGACTCTGATTCTGATTTTCTAATTTTTCATACTGAGAACAATACGGCAAAACCTCCACCTCGTGAGAGGACTTTCAGGGAGATGGCTTGATGAAGATTGAAAAACAGTTATTTTCATATGTCAATTTGGACCAAATTACACCCTTTACTACTCGGAATGAGCTTAGAATCAAGAAAACTCAATAAATGAGTCTGTAGAGAGTCAAAAGCGGTTTTTAGCGATATTATTCTTGTTTTGTAGCAATTTTGAAGAAAGTGAAGAATGGAGTTGAAGATACAGGTCGTAGACTCAAGAAAAGAGCAGAAAAACGAAGATTTGAAGAGTCGAAGAACTGCCCGGAGGCACACTTAAACCGTCGGGCGGCCTAGGGCGAGGAGTAGGCATGGCGATTGGCGCTGGGCGGTTCTGAGGGAAACCGCCGGGCGGGTCCTTGCACCACCGGGCGGTTCTGAGGCTTTTGCCAAACCGCCAGGCGGCACACTTAAACCGCCGGGCGGTGGTCCGCTGGGCTTGGGCCTGTTTTCTGATGCGCTCCTCACCTATAAATACCCCTATTGCGAGTTCAGAGTCATTCTTTTGACAGGGGAGAACGGCCAGACCTAATTTTGCTCTCTAGAGAGGATCTCTGGAATGCTTAGGCTCCTGTTTATCTTTTCTAGGGTTTGCTTCTCCATTCTTCTTCCATTTTCCATCTAGTTTCACCATGTCTATGGTGAACTAAACCCTATTGTTATTGAGGGAAACAATGTAATCTTTTGATACTCTCTTTTATTGAAACTCTTGATTATATATAGGGTCTCCATATATTTTGATTGATTATTGTTGTGTTATCATCTGTGCTTAAGGCCTTTATTGTTTAACTCATTCAGTAACTGATGTTTGTCTTTATTGATATGGGGACGTACAGTAATGACATGAACTGGT
>NW_014541818.1:175609-177027 GCF_000741045.1 Vigna radiata var. radiata
CTGTTAGAAGGTCTACCAGACGAGAGGAGAAAGAGACGTCCTTCACGTGAGAGATCTCTTTCTCCAGAAGCTACTTCGCATTCTTCACTTGAGACTTTTGCACCAGATCTTGAGGAGATGGCCAACCAACCTCCTCCTAGACGCACTTTGGGGGACGCAACTAATACAGGTGGCCCCTTCAACTTTAACAGCATTGCAGTTCTAGCAGACAATACAACCAGCATGGTGATGAGTCCGGCGCTCATCCAGTTAGTCCAGAACAACCAATTCCATGGGTTGTCAAATGAAAATCCTTACAAGCATTTGACAATCTTTGGTGAAATTTGCAACACAGTGAAGATAATTGGAGTGTCGGATGACAGCGTTAAACTCAGTTTGTTTCCTTTCTCTCTTGGAGGAAACACAAAGGATTGGTTACATTCGTTCCCTGAAGGAACCTTCAGGACTTGGGAAGCTGTGGCAAATCAATTTATTTCTAAATACTTCCCGCTTGCAAGGATCAGTCAAGGGAGGCTAGAGATTTCTTCATTCAAACAGGGAAGAGAAGAAACTTTTGGAAGGGCGTGGAATAGGTTTAAGGGCTTGTTAAGAAAGACCCCAGTTCATGGGTTTGATAAGACTTCTTATTTGCTTGCTTTCCTGGGAGGCCTGTGCCATCAGTCGAAAATGGTGTTAGACACTTCAGTTGGAGGAAGTATTAATAGGAAGACTGAAGATGAAGCCTATAATTTGATACACTAGTGGAAAAATACCTTTCTATGACGACCTTATTATGACGTACAAAAATTATACGTTATAATAGGTTGACCGGTGGCAAAATCGTAATAAATATAAGACATATTATGACGTAATTTTATTCACCAGTCATAATATAAAACGCGGTGGCAAATTTGTAAATAAGTTCAAAGTTATTATTACGTAGATATGGATATACGTCATAATATGTTAAAATTTCTTTTTCCAATTTTTTCTCTTTCACGTTGTCTCTCTCACTCTCAGACTCTCGGCCCTCTCTCTCTCTTTCACGTTCAATCTCACTTTCACACTCTCGGATCTCTTGCTCTCTTTCTCTCTTTCTCTCTAAACTCTTGTTCCAATAACACTCCCCCGACACCGTGCTTTGCTCTGAGAACACTCATTTTTCGCGACGTGCAAGGGGCCACCACCAATTAGGTTTTCTCGTCTCGTCCACCAACGCAGACCACCGTATCCACAATCGCCTCTCCGACCAACAGTTGGAACAAGTGGTATCGTCGCCGCTGGAACCGACCAAGAGGAAACGAGAGCAACAGATGCAGGCTCTCGCTTGTCATCTCAATCGTTCTCCGCGGACAAGAAATCCCATTCCTTCACTCTAGGTTTGCTTTCCCTTTCTCAATTTCACTTATTAATACCTAGCGAGTTGAAATCTCTCAGGT
>NW_014541818.1:185897-187573 GCF_000741045.1 Vigna radiata var. radiata
ATGTTAATTGTAATAATATTTTTTTTTAAAAAAAACATATTATGACGTACAAAACAATGTACGTCATAATATGTTGGTTTTGAAAATCACATATTATAACGTATAAAATAATTTACGTCATAATATCTTTCGCGCATTTTATGACTGATTTTGGAAACTACGTCATAATATGTTCAAGCTATTATGACGTAAATTTTTGATATGTCATAAAATGTGCAGACTTATTATGACGCCCAGAACTATGACCCCTAAAAACTACGTCATAAAATGTCATTTTTGTACGTCATAAAAGGTCTTTTATCCATTAGTGATAGAACTTATGGCTGACAACGAAGAAGCGCATGACACGCAGGTGGATGCTATTCAAGAGATTTCAATGCTTCAAAATAACGTGATTACACAGCAGTTGGAGGAAGTGACAAGAAGACTTGCTGAGTTATCACAGACATGTATAGAAACTTCACAAGCCCCACAAATATTCCATTTCAACCCTATTCAGAGAAGTACAGAATCCGAAGAAACCTTCCAGAGAATTATGAAGAAAAGTGTTTGTACTAATAATTGCGTGAAGAAGGGTAGGGGGAAGAAGCTTGCGAAATTGTTATTAGAAGTCGAAGAATTGTAAAAGAAAGAGAGATTGAGGATAAAGGAAGTATAGAAGAGGAAAAGAATCAAAAGGAAGATGAGGAAGAAAAAAATCTGTGGAGTGAGATAAAGAAAGAAGAAGCTGAGAAGTTCAAAGAGAAGGATTATGAAAAACCTCTACCTTACCCAAAAATATATTCCAGAAAAGATAAACAAAGACAATTTGATGTGATTGTTAAGGTTGATAAATTCTTGTTTCCAGTGGATTTTGTTGTTATGGAGATGGAAGAAAATGGGGATGCACCTCTTATTCTGGGGCGACCATTTATGAAAACTGCCAGAATTGTCATTGAGGTGTAAAAAGGGAAGCTTAAGGTCCAGGTGCAAGATGAAGAGGTGAACTTTGATGTATTCCAAGCTATGTCACATCCCAAAGACGACAACTCATGCTTTCATATGGACCTGGTGGAGGAAATCTGTATGAGACAAGAGAATAGAGTTCGTAATGTCTCCATGTTAGAAAGAACCTTGACGAATGAATGTGAGGATCTGAATGAGGAAGAAGATATATCCCATCAGAAATGTATATAGGAACTGGAAGCAGCAAAAGAAGTTTCACCAGAAAAAGCACTCTTCGAATAGATGGATTGTACAGAAAAACCTTCAGATAGTAAGATTGAACTGAAGGTATTGCCCTCACACCTGAAGTATGTGTTCTTGGAAGATCAGGAAAAAAAACCTGTCATTATTAGTGCTTCATTATCTTAAGAGGGAGAAAGAAAATTGGTGGGAATTCTTAAAGAGAACAAAGGAGCCATCAGTTGGTCAATTACTGATCTCGAGGGTATAAGTCTGACTTATTGTATGAATAGAATTCTAACGGAAGATGATTATAAGCCTGTTGCTTAACCGCAAAGGAGACTTAATCCTGTCATGAAAGAAGTTGTGAGAAAGGAGGTTTTGAAGCTGTTAGAAGCAAGAATTATTTATCCAATCTCTGATAGCAAATGGGTAAGCCCAGTTCAAGTAGTTCCAAAGAAAGGAGGAATGACTGTCATTCACAATGAAAAAAATGAGCTTATTCCAACAAG
>NW_014541818.1:194821-196826 GCF_000741045.1 Vigna radiata var. radiata
AGGTGGATAGGGAAATTCTGGAGACCTTCAGGAAGGTAGAGGTGAACATACCTCTACTCGATGCCATCAAGCAGATATCGAAGTATGCCAAATTATTGAAGGAGCTATGCACACACAAGAGGAAGATGAAGGGCAATGAGAGGATTAGCATGGGAAGGAATGTATCTGCGCTTATTGGTAAGTCGGTCCCGCACATTCCTGAAAAGTGCAAGGATCCAGGTATGTTTTGCATTCCTTGTGTGATTGGAAACAATAAATTTGAGAATTCCATGCTTGATTTAGGTGCTTCCATTAATGTCATCCCTTTGTCAATATATACATCTTTGTCTCTTGGTGCTTTGCAAACCACGGGTGTGGTCATTTNGTTGGCCAATAGGAGTGTTACCCACCCGACAGGTTACATAGAGGATGTCTTGGTTAAGGTAGGTGAATTGATATTTCCTGCTGATTTCTATGTTTTGGAGATGGTGGATGGTTTCTCTCATGGATCCGACCCCATTATTCTAGGCAGGCCATTTTTGAAAACTGACCNTACCAAGATTGATGTGTATGCTGGGACATTGTCTATGGAATTTGCTGATATTGTAGTACATTTTAATATCCTTGATGCCATGNAATTTCCAGCTGAGGACCATTCTGTGTTTAGAATTGATACATTGGATGACATTGTGGATGAGTTCATTGTTAATGATTTTCGTTCTATGCATGAGAAGAAACATTCTTTTCTATCTTTTGTACATTCATGCATAGTATCTGGGTTTGAATCAGGAATTGGAAATGTTGTTGAATGTGATGATGATATGGATGAAAACTGTGATGTCCAGGGTATTGATGATGTCCAGGTTANTGATGATATCCGTGTTTATGATGATTTGGATGATATTGATGATGTTGTTGATATACCTGTGATGGATATTGATCTGGATTATGATAAGATGGGTTCTCTGCCTTTACCTGTACATTCTTTAGAGTCAGAATACTTTAACCACGTTGCAGGAAGTACACTTGAATCTGACTTGCAGGAACCCACTCTTGAGCTGAAACAGCTCCCATAAAACCTCAAGTACGTATACTTGGAGGATGATGAGAGGAAACCAATCATAATTTCAACCTCCCTTGATTCTGTTCAAGAGGAGAGGTTGTTTGGAGTGTTGAGGGCGCATAAGAAAGNCATAGGTTGGAGTTTGGCGGACATCCCTGGTATTAGCCCATCCACATGCATGNATAGGATTCTGTTGGAAGATGGGGCAAAACCAGTGAGACAACCGTAGAGAAGGCAAAACCCCGTGATCATGGACGTGATTAAGAAGGAGGTGACGAAGCTTTTNCAGGCTGGGATCATCTATCCTATTTTAGACAGTCAGTGGGTGAGCCCCAGCCATGTTGTGCCCAAGAAGACTGGCCTCACTGTTGTGAAAAATGAGAAGGATGAGTTGATTCCCACAAGAGTGCAGAACAGNTGGAGAGTCTNCATCNACTATAGGAGGCTGAATCAAGGGACCANGAAAGATCATTTCCCCTACCATTCATTGATCAGATGCTAGAGCACCTGACAGGTAAATCTCAATACTGCTTTCTTGATGGTTTTTCTAGTTATTTCCAAATAAATATTGCTCTTGAGGACCAAGAGAAAACAACATTCANCTGCCCCTTTGGCACTTTTGCCTATANGAGGATGCCCTTTGGCCTATGAAACGCCCCTAGGACCTTCCAGCGGTGCATGCTTAGCATTTTTAGCGACTTTCTTGAGAGTTGCATAAAGGTGTTTGATGAGTTGATATTTTATTAATTTNACTTAGTTTATTGTGCTTGAATTAATCAGGGAATTGTGCTTAATTGTCCGGTATTTTCCCGTTTTTCCTAATTATGCTTAATTTGACCGGAAATTCTAATTTNANTTAATTTGAATTTTCTGAGCTAATTATTTGCATTATTATTTTCAGGGAAAATTTTGGAAACACAATTTGGGACATTTGGAGGACACCAAATAAATTCAAGACTCTCA
>NW_014541818.1:198851-200081 GCF_000741045.1 Vigna radiata var. radiata
TGTTTCTTTTGCTTTAATTTAATTTTACATAATAGGTTGAGTTGCCTTTCATCTCTTTAATTTAGTGTTGCATTCTAATAATTTTAACTGTGCTAGATATTTGTCTATGGCAATGTTGGGTTTAGTAATTTCTTTTACTTTAATGTTTTCTATCTTATTCGGTTGTGTTTAATTTCCATGCATTTTAATTGAGTTTAATTCTCGTCTCAAACACTTTCAAACCCCCCACCTTGTGTGTGTTAGACCTAAGACTCGAACCACATTTGGTCCTTGAGAGACGACCTAGGAGTCACTTCCTAGCTATACTACATTCTTATATGCAATCAAATTTGTATGGGCAGCGACACCCATCAAATTTTGGCGCCGGTGCCGGGGACCAACAGTTCAGTGTTGAGTCTTGTGTTGTTGATGAAGGTTTAAAAACAATGATTTTCATATGCCAATTTGGACCAAATTACACCCTTTAGTACTTGGAATGAGCTCAGAATAAAGCAAAACTCAATAAATGAGTCTAGAGAGAGTCAAAAGTTGTTTTCAGCGATTTTATGCTTATTTTGCATTGTTTTATAGCTAATTTGAGAAAAGTAAGAATGGAGTTGAAGATACAGGTCGTTGACTCAAGAAAAGAGGAGAAAAATGAAGTTTTGAAGAGTCGACGTACCGCTCAGCGGCACACTTAAACCGCTGGGCGGTCCAGGACGAGGAGTTGACATGGAAAATGTCACTGAGGGAAACCGTCGGGCGCCAGCGATTGCCGCCGGGCGGCGGCAGAAGGATATGGGAAACCGCCGGGCGGTGGCGATTGCCGCCGAGCGGTGGCGGCAGGTTATGGGAAACCGCCAGGTGGCACACTTAAACCGCCCGGCGGTGGCTCGCTGGACTTGGGCTTGATTTCGACGCGCTCCTCACTTATATATACCCCTACTACGGATTCAGAGTCATTCTTTTGACAGGGGAGAATGGCCAGACCTAATTTTTCTCTCTGGAGAGGATCTCTTGGATGCTTAGGCTCCTTTTTATCTTTTCTAGGGTTTGCTCTTCCATTCTTCCTCCATTTTTCACCTAGTTTCACCACGTCTATCTTGAACTAAACCCTATTGTTGTTGGGGAAAACAATGTAATNTTTTGATGCTCTCTCTTATTGAAACTATTGAATATTTATATGGTCTCCATATGTTTTGGTTAATTATTGTTGGGTTATCATCTGTGCTTAAGGCCTTTATCATTTAA
>NW_014541819.1:0-15140 GCF_000741045.1 Vigna radiata var. radiata
ACTGTGTTGTCAGAGGAACGTTCTTGAGAGCTTTTGTTCATTTTGTTCCCTTGCTTGGTCTTGTGAAAGGAGAGGCTTACGTATCGTGTGTCGATAGTCGAAGCGGACTCTCTTCAAGTTGGCAAGGTTCTCTACCTGGTCTTGTGCAAGGAGAAGCTTGCGAATCGTTGGTCGATTGCCGGAGCGGTTCTCTTCAAGTTGGTAGAGTGGTTCTTTTCATTTTAATTCTATTCATTTGATTGTAATCTATTAAACAATTTTTAGTGGAACTGTTAATCACTATTTATAGTGATTAACGACTGGACGTAGATTCTGTTGAATAGAACCAGTATAAAAATACTCGTGTGAATCTTTCTTATCCCTACACTTATTTTACTCATCGCATATCAACTGTTTGGTTAATTTTCTAAACAAAAATTACTTTGAAAAAAAAAGGGCAAAATCGTTTCAACTGTGACCTAATACACTTTACGCTCTCTGTGTTTTTAATCTGCTGCGCTAAACTCTTTAAAAATTAACCCCTCCGATACCAACAGCTAGAAGCACTTCCATTGGATGAAGCACGGCTGGAACCTGTAGACATGGTAAGGCAAACAACAACAAAAACTACACACAAAACAAGTTAGAAATGGAGGAGAAACCCGGCCAAAACAGCAGCCACAAAACAGCAGCACACTCACTATGTCACTCAAAGAATGCAAGGAAAAATGGCTCAAAACTCACGGTAAAATTTTGTCACAAGTAAAACAAGGTTTGAACTCTTCTTTCAAGATAGTAATTTATCTAACAAGTCCACTTTGAGAGTTCCAACTCAAGTTTAAAGAAAATGGAAAGATGTACAATCCAACCTCAATACAAAGAAGCCAATTTAAGACAGCATATGGTAGAAGCCAAAAAATGAATGAAAACTATTAAGCTATGTGAAGTCCCACATTTCTTGTACTAAAGGAAAATGAAGAGTTTATAAATGTTTCCTCACTAGAAATGAAACGAAAGTAAAAGAGGCAAAATACAAGCCCATGAAACCTACACTATTCTTTTTTATTCTTTTTGTCACTCTAAAAGCTCTTCATTGTTGCCCCATTTATGATCATATCATTGGGACATTGCATCAAGTTCCTGGTTATATCAAATTTCTGAAAAAAAAAATCAAAAAAAAAAAGAAAAAAAATATCCAGAAAAGTGAATGTTTGAGGAACAGGGTAATTGTAGTGGGTCAAGCTAGTGACGCTAAAGAAGTGCTTGTTGGGAGGTAACCTAGTTTCTGATTTTTTTTTATCTTTTATTTTGTTTTATTTTATTTTATCTTTTTTATTTTATTATTTTTCTTTTTAATTTATTATTTGTGTGATTTGAATTTGAGTTTGTTTTTGTGTTTTTGAGTTGTCTTTTTTTTAGGTTATATGTTGCTTCTGATGACAGTAATGACAACATCTACTGATGGATGCTTCTACAACATCTACTGATGAAAGAGGATGATGACTAGACATTTACTGATGAATTTTAGGTTATTAGGCATCTACTGATGGATGCCAATGAAGATGAGAAAGATTGGTGTCTATTGAGGGATACGAATGAAGATAAGAAATTTTAGCATCTACTGATTGGTGTTATGGGATTGACATCTACCGATGGATGTTACTGACAACATCTACTGATGTATGCTGTGATAATGGAGACTGGGTCAAGCTAGTGACGTAAATGAAGCGCTTGCTAGGAGGCAACCCAGTTTTCTGAACTTTTCCTTTTAAATTTAATTTTTGTTCTTGTTTTATTTTATTTTATTTTTATTGTGCTTTGCTTGAATGAATTGAACTGCTTTGATTCAACTGTATTGTGTTTTTGTGTCATGAGTTTTGCTTTAAAAGATTTTGGTGTGTTGATTGATGTTGAGATGATGCATGACGTGATAATATACAGCTGATGGCTCATAATGTATGAAATAGGTGCTTGAGATAAAGTTTGATTGAAATAATGAGCAGGGTGTTTTTCTGAACTGTGGGACTTGTGAGTTTACCTATGTGAGTTTTGGGCTTCAGAGATGTTTGTAAATAATTGTTATTACTTTGGAAGCATGAATGATTTTGCCCAATTTTTTTTTATTGAACTACTTTCTTGCAGGTTTCATATGATCAAGGACATCTTTTGTTATACCTTATTCTTTTAGCCTTCACATAATTTTTGCCCACTAAAAAGAGAACAATTTGTTCTAACCTTTGAACCTTGAACCTTATGCATGTTCTGAAAAAACCTTTTTTAAAATCTTTACCTTGAGTTAAGTTGAGAACATTTGATGAGGTACTGATAAAGGTTCAAGTTTGGGGTTGCTAGGTAGCAAACCAGTTCTCTGGGCAGTGAGCAATTGAAAAACAAAAGCAAGAGAAAGACAAAAGAAAAGAAAAGAAAACATGAAAAGAAAATAAAAAAGCTCACTGCAAGGTAAAGCTGGGAAAAAAGAAAGAGATTTTGTGCTTAAATGATAGATTATAAATGTCTCTCTTAACTCAAGGGATTTTGCTGACAAAAAAAAAATAATTTCCTTCTTAGCCCAACCAAGTTACGAGCCTTGAAAAGCCCTTGGGATGATAACTTGCTTATGAGTATGTTTGATTGTGGTTAAATGAAAGGCAAAATTAATTTGTGTGACAATGTGATAGTAGAGTGAAAGACACCAACACCACTATACACCTTTGAGCTGAGTGAGACACTTTTGAGTGCTTGAGTAATAAACTTTTGAGTGCTTGAGTGAAACACTTTCCTTGATGACGATTAATTCTTTGAATTTCTGATTGCACCTATGCTTGGTTAATTGATCATTCTCAAGGATAGCACCTATTGAAAGTATATGAGCATCACATTGATTTTGATTGAATTAAGGCATCTGCACATCTTGACTAAGATCCTTATGCTAAATTGATAAAAGTGATTCCTTTTCTTGGAAAGAAAAGTTTTTGAAAAATGTTGAGTCATTATAGTGATTATTCTGAAAAGCCGAGTTACATTATGTTTTGCTTGAGAACAAGCAAAGTTCTAAATTTGGGGTTGTGATGACGGTTTAAAACACCATTATTTGTGATGTGATTTTGATACTAAAAGCACCCTTTTTCACTTAGAAACTTGCTTGGACTCATACATTTTCAATAAATTATGTGAATAAGAGAGTTGAGGTTGATTTGAATGATTTTATGACTAATTCCCCTTGTTTTCACAGAGATTGAAGTAATACTGGAAGGAGAGATGAAGAGCCAAGAAGATGGAGCTCAAAAGGGCCTAAAAAGACACCAAAAGGAGGGACAACACGAAGCCCAAGCACCCTGAAATGATGCTTGGGCGAAGGAAATCGAGTTCCACCGCCCGGGCGTCTTCCCTGTCCACCTGGGCGATGGGGCCTCAAAGCTTGGGCATCCAACTCAAAGCCTGGGCCTTACATGAAGATCGTTCACCGCCCGAGCGGCCTCTTTGGGCGTCTAAGCGTCGAATTTTCGTGGACCAGGTCCCATTCCTGCTCTGTTTCGACTCTATTGGACCAGACCCTGTTTTGGCACATTTCTGACCCTATTTAAAGGACCCTAGGGCTCTAGGTTTTGTATCTTTGGCAGAGAAGAGCATAACAATACACTCTTTTCCCAATTCTTAGGTTTTTTTTTTCTCATTCTCTTCCATTGTTCATAAAATTCCCCTATGTCTATGGGGAACTAATTTCTATTTGTTGTTGGGGGCTGATGTGACCTTGTAAATTCTCATGTATTTGAATAGATTCTTTAATTCCATATGCTTTTCCATTAATTGTTAGAGTAATTCATCTGTTTCTATGCTTGCTTTTGTTTAACTCATTCATTAGCATGATTTATGAATTGCATGAGTGCCAGGAGGTTCCTTACAATTCAGGTTCTTGTTGAATTACTCCCAAGAGTAATATTGCTTAGGGAGGAGGGTATGAGTCTGGGTTGTCTTTAAGCTCTTAATCTTCACATCTTATTACCAAGAATGCTAGGAATTGTATGAACTGGTAATTTGGAACAGGCTTATTCACCGAGGGATCAGGTTTAGGTAATTTAGTGAGTGACATTGGCATTAATGCATAAAGAAGAATTCTTATATACATGAGAGGGAACTTGGTGAAATCTAAACCCAAAAACATACTCATCTCATATTAATCAACATTCGTTCATCTCTATGCTCCTTTGCTATTGATCAATTGCATTCATATTTAATTTTATGTGCATTCAAAACCAATTATCTCTTTTTATCTTTAGTCTTAATTAATCTTGTTATCACACGATTGGTTTGCATTAAAACTCCAAATTAATTTCTTCTCAAGTCTTACGCGATTGGTTTACATGAAAAGTAAGGCCTAAGAGTCTTTTGTGATACGATACTTGGTCTTACCATTTTATATTACTTGTGCGACTCGGTACACTTGCCGAAATAGTCGAACAACTTTCTTCATCGAGACATCGGGTTTAAAGTAAATTAGAAAGTGACATCAACATTAATGAAGAAGAAGAATTCGTTTATGCCCATGAGTGTGATTAAGTGAAATTTAAACCCTAATAACATTATCATCTCATATTATCAACATCATTCATTCATTCTAGTGTTTAGCCTCAATTGATCAAATTGCATGCATATTTACTTTTATCGTTTTGCATTTAAAAACCTCAAAATATTGTTCTTAAGTCTTAATTGGTTAAGCAAAAGCACAACTGTTTGGTGTCGTGAGTCTTTTGGGAAAACAATACTTGGTCTTACCATTTTATAGTACTTGATACGATTTGGTACACTTTCCGGAGTCTTAACAACAATTAATTGCAACATCAATGATCTCAATGTTGTCGACCACTTCCCTACCAATAACCTTTGAGACAAGATCATTGCGATTCACCTCAGCATTTATCCAAAACTCCCTCACCAGTTTTAGCAATATGGGGGTGTCACACTCAATGTAGCTTACGAGCCACAATGATGTGCATCTTGAAGATCATATTAGCCATATATTATGAGATCCTCTAGATTCACCTAGTGCTCAAGATAGAGCCTTCTGAGAAAAAAAACGTGTTGCGGTTTCATATACCTCGTCGATAGAGATAACAACATCTTGAGCAAAAACACGTGTTGCGTTTTCATATACCGGATCATATCAAGTAATAATAGACAGTAAGTCCATATTGTTTCTCAAGGGACTCTCAGGCTTTATCTTTCATGTAAATTGATTGCATAAGACTTGAAAGAAGAAGAATTTTGTAGTGTTAACGCAGAACTAAATCTAAACATGCAAGTTCAAATTGAATCAATTGGCAAATAAAAGACATGAATGAATGGAGTTGTTGGGGTTTAAAATTTCATCCTTATCCACCCTCTTATATCTACTATCCTTATTAAATTCGCTTTATTATCAATGTCATGCAACTTTATAAATTACTCAAAACTCGATTCCTCGGCGAAGAGAGCCTATTACCAATTACTAGGTTACCATTCCTAATCTCCATAGTAATTACCAACACATTAAGTATAGAAGCTTAAAGCAATTGACCGTCCTACTCCTATTCCTAGGCAGTATTTCATAATCAAGAGAATTCTTATCAGNTCTAGATTTCCCCGTACGTTCCCGTATCGACAAAATCAAATATCATGACACTGAATGAGTTAAACGATGTAAGCATTAACATCAGAAAAGAAAACTCAAACAATTGATAATACAAGCATATGAATAAAATAAAAATTTCAATATAAGAGAGTTTCAAAAAGATTATATTGTTCCCCAACAACAAAGGGTTTAGTTAACCATAGACATGGTGAAACTAGATGGAATTAATTGAAAAGATTAAAGAGTAAACCATAGAATTGATAAATTGGAGCCTTAGCATCCAAGAAACCGCCTCCAAGGAGTGTAGAAGGTGCTCTGAAGTCTTCCTCTGCCAAAAGATTACCCTAAGGGTCGCACTGGATCTATTTATAACGTAGAAAAGTAACAGAATTTCAGCCCAGGCCCATCATTTAGGCGCTCAACACTCATTTGACCGCTCAACGGTAGCCCCCACAATCGCCGGACGCTTAGCGATGGATCATGGCGCTCAGCGTCGGGTTTCAGAATCGCAGGACACTAAGCGTCAACGCTCAGGCGTGAAATAGTGGCTTCCTCCAAGAAGATGGCGCTCAGCGCTGGAATTGGAACTGAGCGGTGGACCTTACTCTTATTTTGTTTCTTTTCTCATCCTTTCTTGAGTCTAAGTCCTCCCCTCTTTAATTCCATCCTTCAATTCTCATCAAATCCTGCCAAAACAATGTAAAAAAAAAAAAGCATAATATCTCTAAAACCACTTTTTGACTCTCTTGAAACCAAACTAAAGTGTTTTGCATGATTCTAATATCATTCTAAGCCATAAAAGGGTGTGATTTGATATCAAATTTAAATATAACAATAAAGGTTTTTAGACCGTTATCACAACCCCAAAATTAGAACTTTGCTTGACCTCAAGCAAACAAGACAAAACTTAGCCTTTCCACCTATCATCAAAATAATTCAACAATTTCAAAATTCATTCTTTCATAACAAGTGATTACTCAATTCATGTTTTCAATGAAATCTAATCAAGATTCATACATACTTCAATTCATTCCAGTTCACATATTGTTCACATAATCACATATTCTTTAACAGATGTTATTTCTATGAATGATCAGTCCACTAAGGATAGATATAATCATGAAATTAATCAATCCTTTCCAAGCAAAGTGTTTCACTCAATCACTCAAGTGTTTCAGGAGGTTACTCTTCTCTCTACTATCCACTTGTCACATGAAACAAAATTGACATTCATCTGCTACAATCAACATCTTTACACACAAATGCCATCACAAGGACTTTTTCAAGGCTTATAATGTGGTTGGGCTAACAAGAAACATTGGTTTTTCAAATCACAAAATCCTTGAGTTAAGAGAGTTATTCACACAATCATGGTTCAAGCACAAACTCTCTTTTTACCAATCTCACTCATTCCTAACTTTCCCCTTTTTCTTTTCTTTAACATTGAGTTCACCTTTCATGCTTTTTCTTTTCTTTTCTTTCTTTTCTCATGCTTTTTTTTCATTCAACACTTGAGCTCAATGCCTTTCTTTTGCCTTTCATCTTATCCCAAAAACCCCAAACTTGAACCTTTATCAACACCACAAAATATTTCTCAACCTAACTCAAGGTAAAGATTTTCAAAGCAAGGGTTCATCCCGTTTAAGGCTTAGGTTTAAAAAGGGTGGAACACATGGTTCTCTTTACTTTGGGCAAAACTTTGGCTAAGTAAGGCTTCCAAAAATGGCATTGATCATATGACATAAACATGTAATTCAATCAATCATAAAGACTCAGGCAATATGATTCATGCTTCCAAATGAATAGCCAATATATCAACAAACATTCTGGAGCTCAAAACCTTACTCTCAAATATCAATCATACATCCTGCTTAGCATCATAATCACAATCATACTCATTATGCATCTTTTCACACAGCTTGTGAACAATTCACCTATATATAAGCATGTAAAGCAATCTTAATCATCATTCACATCAAACATCATCAAGCACACTCATCATGCAATAAAACAAGTCAAACCATAATCAGAAAAGGTGTTCAGGCAAGTACATACATACCTACACTACTCAACAAAATCCATCCTAATCTAGAAGTTCAAAATACAAAAGAAAAAGAAAGATAAAACCTTGTTCTACTACAATGGCATCCATTAGTAGATGCCCTATCAGCCCATGTTGTCATCTGAATCCTCATCGTCTCCAGCCTCCGCATCCTCAAATTTGTCATCCTCCTCATCATCCTCGTCCATAGCTGGAGCTTCAGCTGCTCCAACTCCACTCCCTTGTGCCTGCTCCTGAGGCCAAGCCATAGCACTATGGAACTCGTTCATAGTCCACCTATGCACCGTTGGTGTGTCATGTAGCCTATTATCATCTCAATTGTGGCCACCTGTCCTCTGCGGAGAAAGTCCATCCTAGCCTCCATCATGGACATGTACATGTCCCTCATCTGAAACGACTCTGCGTGTTGTGCAGGCTCATCCTGTTGAGCTGCTCCTCTCTTGGTCTGTCTCCTAGGCACTGGTTCAGCTACCTCATCTCCTCCATAAAATTTCCTATAGTAAGAAGCATCTATGGCCTTCCTAGGCCTCTCAAATGGTGGAATAGAAGTATCTACCCCAGCCTGTTGGCACAAGTAAGTAATAAGGGAAGGATGTCCCAATGGTGTCCTACTGCTCACAGTCGCAGCGCACCTCTTGATCTCGTTGGCGATGACCTCGCCAACATTCATGTTCATCTGTCTCAGCATACAGTAGATGAACATAATCCTATGAACAGTGATATCAGAAACATGGGAACACGGTTGAGCATTGGCATGAGTAAATGCCATCCAATACTTCGCCAAGGGTGTGACTTAGTTTATTGTGCTAGAATTAATCAGGGAATTGTGCTAGAATTAATCAGGNAATTGTGCTTAAATGTTCAGTATTTTCTTGTTTTTGCTAATTGTGCTTAATTTGATCGGAAATTCTAATTTTAATTAATTTGAATATTCTGAGCTAATTATTTGCATTATTAATTGTAGGGAAAATTTTGGACATACATTTTGGAGCATTAAGAAAGAGGCAAATAAATTAAAGACTCTCGACTTGGACATTTCAAATTTAATTATATTGTGACTTAGTAGTATAGAATGTTTTTAATTAAACTTGTGCACACTTGGGTCAATGTTGACAAAAATATGATAGGCCCAATTAGTATGAGGACACATGGCACCTAGGGTTTTTCTTTTTTGGTGGACCCCACCTATTTTAAGAGCACCTCACGGCCTTGGGAGCTAGAGAGTCGTCACACACTTCAGATTCTTGGAGGGGCTAGAACATTTTTTAGATAACATTTCTTTTTTTCTTTGAAACATGTTGACGGGGATGGATTATGGTTGAATGAGAGAATCACATTTTCTTGCCTTTCTTTTCTTAATCTTTGTGCAAGTGCTGCAACATTTCTTTTAAGCTTTCATTGATTGAAGTTGTGATTAGATAGAAGAGTGTGTTGTGTTACAGCTGGAAGAGATTTACATTTATCACATGTAGCCTTTATTTTTCTTTTGAAAGAAAACTTGTGATTCACTCCTGCAGCTGCCCACTTTAGCATTTCTTTTTATTTCATTTTTAAATGGATGCAGCAGCACGTTACAGCATGAAGGTTTGGTTCCATTTCCTTTCTTTGGAGGTTATGCTTATTGCAATTAAATAGCACATTAGTTTACTTTAGAAGAAGCTTTGTAGCTAGAGATGATGGGACGTTTGGCAACCATTGGTGTAGCAATTCATTTCTTTTATTTCTTTGAAAGTGAAGAAATTGATTAGATAGGATTAGGTGATGGTGTATGGTGGTGATGTGTTGAGAGAAGAAGCTCATTTCAATTATGCTTAAGTGTGCATCTTTCTTTGCAAGTGTGTTACGACCTTGGGCATTTGTTTATTTCCATTTGAAAAGCTCATTTTCTTTGCTTTGAACGTGATGTGTCACGCAGAGAAGGACAAACGGATTGGAAGCACAACATTGTTGATTCTGTTTGAAGAAGGGACAATCATATTCTTTTCTTTTAGCTTACATTTTTATTAGATGTGAACGCAATACTCATTTAGCTTTGCATTAAAAGAAAATAGACATAGATTGATGGTATCAAGGGAGGTCACGTCCAAGAGTTATTTTTCAGAAGCAATTGCAATTTTAATTTCCTTTGGGAGGTGCACATGGATCACGTGAATTGGTAGATAAATTTATGTTTTGTTATTTCTCTTGTCTTAGAATATTTTACATTATATGTTGAGTTGTTTTTCATAAATAATTAGCATCCCTCAGTAGATGTTATCCAAAAATTGTTCACAAATCCAAGAATTACATGTCCAAATAATAAAATAATGAAAATAATGTTTAACAACAACTGGGATGCCTCCCAGCAAGCACTCTTTTAACGTCATTAGCTTGACCCGGTAAAGCTCAAACACCCATCAATAGGTGTTGATTCTCTTTGCTTGATATTCTTCTCTTTTTCTTTTATCTGCTAAATTTCTTCATAAAGTTGAGAACACCAAGCACATGTTTCCATGTTTCAATCATAGGAACTTTAATCTCCAATTTCTTGAAGATCTCCATAAAGCTCTTAAATTTCTTTTCCTTCCTATGATATTTCTTTGGATGAGGAAGGGGTTTTTCATAAGATCTTTTCTTTTTTCCTCTCTTCCTTTTTTTCTCACTCTTCTCCTCCCTCAACTTTCTCTTTTTATTTTCTCTTAATTTCTTTTTTTTTTTTCGCACTTCTTTTCTTTTTTTCTTTTTTCTCAACCACTTCTTTTTCTTTCTCCTCATCTTTCTCTCCCTCACTCAACTTTTCTGTTTCTTCTTCCTCTACATCTCTCTCTATCTTTTCCTCCTCAACAACCTTGTCACTTTCAGAGATTGTAGGGTTAACTTCAATGCTAGCCCCAAATTGATTTTTTTCTGTGACCTCCACCCTCTTAGATAGCTGACCAATTTGTGTCTCCAAATTCCTGAAGGTAAGGTCATAGCTCTTGGAATCGTACTCCTTCAAAAATTTGTCGAACTTTTCATTAAAGTTGTTAACTTGTTTCGTCAAATTAGCTACCTGATGACATAGTTGTTGATCGTCCTCCCACGTTTCTATTGGTAAAGAGAGTTGTTGCCCAGTGACATTGTTGCATCTCTTCCATGCTTCTAGGAGAAGAAAAACTTGTATCCATGCTGCGGAAAAAAGTTCGTCACTTTTTGTATTCTCCTCTACACCTTTGACATGGTACATTTCTCTATTCATGATATCCTGAAAAAGTTTGTCAGAATTTGTGTACTCTCTCAGTGGAGTAGTTTGTTGCTCAGTAACTTGCCCAAATTGGCTTTGATCCATGTATGAGTGAGGTTCCCACCAGTGGTTGAAATCATTTTGGTAGAATTGAGTGCCCATATAATCAAATTCTTGATCAAACTGCATCTTGCAAACATTAGGCACAAAACCATAGAAAACATTTATTAGAACAAAATTAAAAATAAACATAAAAATCAAGTCAAATTTAATCAAATTCACACTACTTGAAAAGTTAAACCACGAGTCCCCCGCAACGACACCAAAAACTTGTTAACACCCTGGCAAGTGTACTAGATCGTATCAAGTAATAATAGACAGTAAGTCCATATCGTTTATCAAGGGACTCTTAGGCCTTATCTTTCACGTAAATTGATTGCATAAAACTTGAAAGAAGAATAATTTTGTAGTTTTAATGCAAAACTAAATCTAAACATGCAAATGCAAATTGAATCAATTAGCAAATAAAATATATGAATGAATTGAGTTGTTGGTGTTTACAATTTCATCCTTATCCACCCTCTTATATCTACCATTCTTATTAAATTCGCTTTATTATCAATGTCATGCAACTTTCTAAATTACTCAAAACCCGATTCCTCGGCGAAGAGAGCCTATTACCAATTAGTAGTTTATCATTCCTAGTCTCCCTAGTAATTACCAACGCATTAAGTACAGAAGTTTAAAGCAATTGATCGTCCTACTCCTATTCCTAGGCAATATTTCATAATCAAGATAATTCTTATTAGTTCTAGATTTCCCCGTATGTTCCCGTATCGACAAAATCAAATATCATGACACTGAATGATTTAAACGATGTAAGCATTAACATCAGAAAAGAAAACCCAAATAATTGATAATACAAGCATATGAATAAAATAAGAATTCCAATATAAGAGAGTTTCAAAAATATTACATTGTTCTCCAATAACAAAGGGTTTAGTTCACCATAGACATGGTGAAACTAGATGGAATTAATGGAAAAGATGAAAGAGTAAACCCTAGAATTGATCAATTGGGGCCTTAGCATCCAAGAAATCGGCTCCAAGGAGTGTAGAAGGTGCTTTGAAGTCTTCCTCTGCCAAAAGATTACCCTAAGGGTCGCACTGGATCTATTTATAACATATAAAAGTAACAGAATTTTGGCCCAAGCCCATCATTTAGGCGCTCAACGCTCATCTGACCGCTCAACGGTAGCCCCCATAATCGCAGGACGCTCAGCGGTGGATCCTGGCGCTCAGCGGTGGGTTTCAGAATCGCAGGACGCTCAGCGTCATCGCTCAGGTGTGAAACAGTGGCTTCCTCCTCGAAGCTGGCGCTCAGCGTTGGAATTGGCGTTAAGCGGTGGACCTTACTCTTCTTTTGTTTCTTTTCTCATCCTTTCTTGAGTCTAAGTCCTCTCCTCTTTACTTCCATCCTTCAATTCTCATCAAATCTTGCCAAAACAATGTAAAAAGTAAGCATAATATTTCTAAAATCACTTTTGACTCTCTTGAAATCAAACTAAAGTGTTTTGCATGATTTTAAGCTCATTCTAAACCATAAAGGATGTGATTTGATATCAAATTTAAATATAAAAATAATGGTTTTTAAACCGTTATTAGATTTCATATACCTCGTCGATAAAGATAACAATATCTTGCGTAACAGCCATGACAATGGTTGAAGGTTTTCTTTAGAGAAGGTTTTGGTGATTTTAGAGTTTTAGAGAGACGAGTGCTTGAGAGAGAGTTTGTAGTAACTTAGGAAGCACAAAATCGTTTGAGGTTTTTGAGTGTGAAGGATAAAAATGCTTTCTTGTAAGGGTATCTGTTAAGCATTTAAGAGCAATCCTGTTATATTAAATTACATAAGTACATTTTTATATATCTGACATTTTACTCTGAAGGTTTTTGTTGGGCCAACTATTTTGAGCTTAGCACTGGATAATATCGTACATGTATGCAGTGTGAATAAACTATCTATCTTAGACAAGGATATAATATTAGTCATCACACTATATGTCATAGACTTTTACGCTAGACACATTCAGATCATGTACCAGACACATTGATTACTATTGCTAATCTTTTCTTCTAGTCTCATTCATGTCATTTAGTTTTTTTCGTTTGTTGCATTTTGGTACTTCAACGTGAAGCAAACATTAATATTCTATACTCTAATAGATAACAGGATGGTTTATCATAAAAAATAAATTAAATTTAAGGTAATGTAAAAAAAAAAGAATTCAATTTATTTCCCATTCCTTTTTGTTGGTTGTTATTGGTTGAGAAAAGTTGAAAAGAAAAGAGAAAGTGAGATTTGGTGACTGACACTTGGTCCAAAATCTTTGTTCTTTTTTGTTTGTGTAGATGCTGCCAAATCAAAACTCCAAAGCCAAACAAAGAGTTGAGCTTCACTATTCCTCAATCCTCACCCACATCCAATACCGCGAAAAGCTCAACTTCTTTTAATTTTTTCAGTACACAATAACGTTATCCCTTTCTCAAAAGAGAAGGTCCAAAAATTTCCAATAATTAACATAATTATTATCATTATTATTATTTTTGCTTTTAAAACCATGTTTATGAGTTCGTTTCTCAGCCATTCATTATAAAGATGTTTACACACATCATGGCCAACCAAATCACATGTGGCATGTGCAACTTGCTTTATGATTGGACATTCAAATATCATTATCCTACTTTTTATTGTTAGATTGGGTTAGGCCCATAACCGAATATAATAATTAGAAGATGCTTTATTCATTTAAGCAAGCAATTCTCAAACACTATCTTTAACTTCCTCCCATAATCCAACAATGATAATAGTATTTATTATTATTATTATTATTATTATTTTTATTTTTATTTTATTATTATTATTATTATTATTATAATACCCTCCTCTCATTATACACGTCTTCGTAAAGATTTATTTTGGGTGAGATGTACTTTTGATACTACTAAGATTTTCAAAATTTAATCTCAGTCATTTATAAAAAAGAAATTTGTTTTCCTTCTTTAGAGGTTATATAGATCATGTTTTATAAAGGGACAACAAATTATCTTTATACCATGTGAAAACTAAAGTGGTATATTTTAAGACTAAATAGTTTAGAGAGATTGAAAATATATTTTGACAATTATTTTTTCAAAATAATTTTATTGAATCCAGAATACATTAATTATTTTCAATAATTTTTTTTAGAGTATTTGAGCTAAATAGCCAAGTAAATTTGCTTTTTACCCTATAATTTCAAAATTGACATTTTTAATCATCTAATTAAAAAGAGTTCATTTTAAAGTCTCTTTACTAAGAAATGTTCTATCTATTAAAATAAATATCTTCCAAAAAAAATTATTACAGATGTTATATAAAAATAAAATAAATAAATGTAATTCTTTTAATCTGTTAATTTTTTTTACATATAAAGTACATTTCTGATTAGTGTTTAAAATACTTACACGGTTTGACATGTAATTTAAATATCAATTTAAAATATTGTTTAAAAAATAAAAAATAATGTCATTAAATTAAAATAATTATTTCTATTTATTTTTAAAATTTATAAACTAAAATATATCAAAATTTAATACAAACAAAATCTAATTTCAAGTACAAGTTTGGGGATATTTTTTTTTATTATATGTCACAATCATAATACTAAATTTGTGTATCCCTTCTTTTGTTTTCAATTCAATTTAGAATTCAAGAATAAAAACAAAACAGTTTTGTTTATATTTCCGAATGGTTCGTCCAACTCAGAAAACAACAGCCAACTGCCCATTTCTTTCTGCATCTCCATTTTTTCTTTCTGGCCCAGCCAAATAGGTAGTTCAATTGTTGATCAACCAACAAATAAAACCATTAGTTCTGTACAGTGGTATAATTCCAACGGCCGGAAATACCCAAAGACCGAACGGTCCTAGCGGGCCAACAGCCCACTATAGCGCCACAATTTTACTGGGCTCAAGGCCCAATGCTAACGTAAATGGCCAGCGTAAATGATATCCACAAAAATATATCATTCAGATATATTTACCGGACATATCTTAACAGAAAGCAAAGATATGCTAAGTAAGATCAGTTTATATTTATTGATATTCTGTTTATATTTTATTTATCTCATATCAACCCAAAGCCTATAAGTAAGGGCTGGGAGACTTCAAACAAGGTACGTTCTCTGAATACACTTCACTCGCAGTTCAGATAGCATATCTCTCATCTCATCAATTCTCTCCCACGGA
>NW_014541819.1:15490-20722 GCF_000741045.1 Vigna radiata var. radiata
GAAGATTCCCTATGGTGACCACCAGAAGCAGAGACGGAAACAATACAGACCCTATGGAGCAAATGAGGCGACTTCAGGACCAGTTGGAACAGCAGAATCAGCTCATCCTACAACAACAGGAGGCTTATCTAAAGATAACGGAAGAGCTTAAACAACTCAAGGAGAAACAGCGAGGCGCAACGGACGACCACATCCGGAATGACGATGATGACCACACGGCACTGAACAGAGGACCTCCTCGCTCACCAGACCTGCTACCTTTCACGGAGGCTATCATGCAAGCTCCCATGCCCGACCGGCCTCCTCCGCAAATAGAAAAGTTTGACGGAACAACCGACCCAGAACATCACCTCCGAAGCTTCCTAGATTCAATGGCCTTTTACTCCAGTGACGATCCGGTCAAATGCCGGGCGTTTTCCCTATCCCTGAAGGGAGAGGCTCTTGAATGGTACTATGCTCTCCCTCCTAACACCATTGATAGTTTCCGCACGTTTGCCAGTCTATTAAAAAGGCAGTACGTATCTAACCGAAAAGAAGCGACCACGGCGGCCGAACTCGTCAATCTCAGACAGGAGAAAGACGAGCCACTAAGAAAGTTCATGCACCGATATACTGAAGTAGCAAGAAGAGTAAAGGGGGTAAGCCATGAGTTCATCATCACCAATTTACCTAACTGCCTGAAGCCAGGTTACGTCTCAGAATCTCTGTATGCCAAGTTGCCTAGAACCATGGAAGAGCTGCAAGAAAAAATGAACAAGTTCATTAAGATGGAGGACCAACGGCATTTTCGCCGGAAAACGGACGCCGCCACAGCCGAGACCAAACAGGAGGGGGGATGATCACGGGATAAAAACCGTAATCACAAACCGCCACAAAAACACACCCCTACTCCTTACAATCTTCAATACAACTGGTATGCCCCTCTTACGGCCTCGAGGGAGAAGGTGTTTGAAAAAGCCCTACAGGCCAACCTAATTACCGCTGCCAGACGGGGGACTCCGGATGCCGCAGACGGAGTTAAAGTTTGCAGATATCATGGCAACCAGGGGCACACTACAGAAGAATGTCGGGTCCTCAAAGATAGAATTGAAAAGTTGATTCGCGAAGGACATTTGCAGGAATTTGTCCGAACCGACGCACGCCGACGAGACCGGTCGCCTAGGAAGACGAGAAGAAGTCCTGAACATACAGGGAGAAATACCGAACGTTCCCGGGATCAACATCATGAGCGCTCTCGCAGTAGACCTCAGAAGCGTGACCCCACTCCGCGGGGACGGATCGACACCATATCGGGCGGTTTTGCGGGAGGAGGGGCCTCATCCTCAGCTCGCAAAAGACACGTGAGAAGTTTACGAAGTGTTCACAATGTCGCCCGCAACCCCTTATCGATGCCGGACATCATCTTCACAGACGAAGATTTTCATGCTCCGGATCCCGATCAAGACGATCCAATGGTCATAACCGCTCGTATAGCACAGTATGATGTAAGTAAAGTTCTAGTAGATCAAGGCAGCTCCGTCAACATCCTGTATTGGACCACCTTTCAAAAGATGGGACTATCAGAAGATATAATAGCACCCTTCGGAGAGCAAATTGTTGGGTTTGCAGGCGAACGGGTGGATACTCGCGGATATGTTGATCTCAGAACCCGACTGGGAACCGGTGACAGGGCCAAGGAACTCCGTACGCGGTTCCTGTTGGTAGAAGCCCACACCTCATATAACGCCCTCTTAGGGCGGCCATGCCTTAACGCCTTCGGTGCCATAGTTTCCACTCCTCACCTGGCGATGAAATTTCCTTCGGAAGAAGGAAAGATATGTACCGTACGGGCATATCAGAAAACCGCCCGACAGTGTTATGTGGCTTCTTTGAAGGCTAAGACATATCATAGAGAAAAATGGTCGGAAGCAATACTGGTCGATTTGGATCCTAGGACCAACACTGATGATCGCATTCAACCCCAAGGGGAAACCAAACAGTTCATCCTCGGAAAAAATGCCGACCAAACCACCTCCATTGGTGCTGGTTGGATGTTAGAACAAGAAAGAGACCTAACTGCGCTGCTAAAGTCGAACAGCAAACTTTTTGCATGGACCGCCTCTGACATGCCAGGAATTCACCCCAGCGTGATCACTCACAAATTGTCAATATTTCGTGAAGCCCGTCCGGTAGCTTAGAAAAAGCGACGACTAGGTAATGACAAAAGGGAAGCCGTGCAGAACGAGGTAGACAAACTGGTGAAGGCCGGATTTGTCCGGGAAATCCGATACAGCACTTGGCTTGCAAACGTTGTGATGGTAAAGAAAGCAAACGGTCAGTGGCGAATGTGTGTTGACTTTACCGATCTAAACAAAGCCTGTCCGAAGGATAACTATCCCCTTCCCAGCATCGACCGGTTAGTAGACGGTGCTTCGGGACACGCGGTCTTAAGCTTCCTTGACGCCTATTCCGGGTACAACCAAATCCCCATGCATGTCCCGGACCAGGAAAAAACAGCTTTCATAACGGAGCATGCCAATTACTGCTACGAGGTGATGGACAAAGTCTTTCGGGAGCAAATCGGGCGGTGTATGGAAGTTTATGTAGACGATATGGTGGTAAAAAGCTCTTCACACCAGCAACATTTGAAAGACCTGGCTGAAGTCTTTCAACAACTCGAGCGGTATGACCTGCGATTGAATCCTTTGAAGTGCACCTTTGGGGTGCAAGCAGGCAAGTTCCTAGGTTTTTTGTTAACCGACCGAGGAATAGAGGCCAACCCGGATAAATGCCGAGCAATTTTGGAGATGCGGAGCCCAACGAAACTCAAGGAGGTCCAATGTTTAGTCGGACGCCTTACCGCTTTATCACGGTTTATACCGAAGCTCTCCGACCACATCAAGCCCATAATAAAGAATATGAAGCAGAATGTGCCCCGGCACTGGGACGATCAGTGCGAAGCTGCCTTCTCCACTATAAAAAATATACTAACATCTCTGCCGGTTATGGCACGACCTACAGAAGGCTTCGATTTGCAGCTATACTTGGCGGCCTCTAACCATTTGGTAAGCGCCGCCCTCATTCAAGAATCTCCAATTCTCAAACTAATTTATTTTGTTAGCAGAACTTTACAGGGAGCAGAAGAGCGATATTCCCAGGTGGAGAAAGTAGCTCTCGCTTTAATTACTGCAGCGAGAAGACTCCGACCGTACTTCCAGAGCCATCAAATCGTTGTTCGGACGAACCACCCGATCGCTAAAATTCTCCGAAAACCAGATCTCGCGGGCCGAATGGTTACCTGGTCCATTGAATTGTCAGAATTCGGCCTCCGGTTCGAACCACAAGGCTCCATCAAAGGTCAGCATCTGGCCGACTTTGCAGCAGAACTCTCGCCGGCAATCGTACCGCCCACATGGACTTTAAGCGTGGACGGATCCTCAGACAGGAAAGGAGGCGGTGCTGGAGTCGTACTCGAGGGACCGGACGGTCTACTTGTCGAACAGGCCATATCCTTTAACTTTCAACTTAGTAATAATCAAGCCGAGTACGAAGCCCTAATCAGCGGGCTACTTCTGGCGGTAGAATTGGAGATCGAGCGTCTGGAATGCCGAATGGACTCACAGCTGGTCGTCGGCCACATTAATGGCACTTTCCAAGTCAAAGATAATCATCTGTTGCGATATTATCATAAGGTTAGTGATTTGATTAAATCATTTTTCAGCTTCAGCATTGTACATGTACCCCGAGCACAGAATTCCCGGGCGGATCTGTTGTCTAAACTGACGCACAGTCGGAACAAATCTCAACTAACCTCGGTGATCCGAACCGCGTTGGATAAACCCTTGTTAGAAACATGCTCCATTGACCTCACCGCCTCAAAGACTGATTGGCAACACGAAATCATACAACTGATGACTCAACAGGAGTAGGGCGGGTTCGTGAATGCTTCAGACGCTAAACGAATCGCCCGTTATACGTTTGTCGGTGATGACCTTTACCGCCGTGGGTATACCACCCCACTGTTGAAATGCCTATCTGCAGATGAAGGACAATATGTTATTCAAGAATTACACCACGGAATTTGTGGAACACACTCGGGCAAGAGATTACTTCGAGCAAAAATCCTACGAGCGGGCTTCTATTGGCCTACCATTGAAAAAGACAGCACAGATTTCGTACGAAGGTGCATCTCTTGTCAATCTCATGGACAGGACATCCGAATCCCTCCATCAGAACTCATGGGAATCATCTCCCCATGGCCCTTCGCTCAGTGGGGGATGGACATAGTTGGTCCCTTACCGGTCGGGAGCGGACAGCGCAAGTATCTCCTTGTGGCAATTGACTATCGAGGCGGAGGCCCTCGCAACAATTACCGCCCGGAAAGTGCAGAGTTTCATTTGGCACTTAATTTGCAGATTCGGCATTCCACAGAAACTTATCACAGATAACGGTCGGCAATTCATAGACCGGACGCTAGAAGATTTCCTCCACGGGTTTGGTATCAAACATGTTACTAGCTCGGTAGAACATCCCCAGACTAACGGACAAGCAGAGGCGGCCAATAAAGTCATCATTGCTGAACTAAAGAGACGGCTGGGACAAGCTAAGGGTTTGTGGGTTGAAGAGTTACCTGAAGTATTATGGGCCTACCGTTGCACACCGCACGGCGCTACCGGAGAAACCCCTTTCAACCTCACATATGGAACGGACGCTATGTTACCGGTCGAAGTAGGAGAGCCCTCCTTGCGACGGAATATACAAGATATGACCATAAATGATCAACAATTGAGGATGAACCTAGACGCCTTGCCCGAACGACGTGAAGCAGCCTTAGTCAAAAATGCAGCTCAGAAAAGACTTATCACTCGGCGTTACAACTCCAAAGTTAAACCACGCAGCTTTGCCGAGGGAGACCTTGTTTGGCGTAAAAGAGGAGACGCCCGGAAAGACAGAACGCACGGAAAACTCGCTGACAAATGGGAAGGACCCTTTCGCATCACGGACGACCTGAAAAATGGAGCGTATCGCCTGGAACATCTTGACGGAACGAACGTTCCCAACACATGGAACGCGACTCATCTTAAGTTTTATTATAGTTGAAATTATTGTTTTCAATCTTTACAAACAATGTTATTTCCCTTCGCATATTATCAATGAAGTATTCCAGTTCCGATATACAATTTGCATCAACAGGGCGCCATGCCTCCTAGATTTTTCATTCTAGAAAATACCGGACGCCATGTCCACTAGATT
>NW_014541819.1:21291-48173 GCF_000741045.1 Vigna radiata var. radiata
ACCGGGCGCCATGCCCCCTAGATTTTTCAATCTAGAAAAAGACCGGGCGCCATGCCCCTTAGATTTTTCAATCTAGAAAATATTACAAGCAAAGGTTCAACTCAAATCGTAAAGCAGCAAACATTACAAGCAAAGGATCAACTCAAGCAGCAGGAGCATCACATTCAAAACAACAAGCGAGAAAATAAAGTCAAAGTGGCGAACAGAGTACGAAATGTTACAACTTAAGAACACAAAAACAAAAGGCATATAGAAAATCCTAAGTGTCTGCATTAATGTCTTCTTCCTCCTCTTCAGCAACCTCTTCTGCCGGCTCTTCAAGAGCGACCCCCGCTTCTATTTCGGCCAAATCCCCTTCTTCAGTAAAAGTACCATCGGGAATATCTCCAATCGGAACCATCTCCCCAAGGTAAACATCCTTGTACAAATCAAATTCGAAGGCACTAGGCGACACGTTAGCTAAGCGTTCCATCTGCCTCAGCGCCTTCTTGAACCCTTTTGTATGCTCCTGGCGAATGGCCGCATACATCTCCGCCTCGGTATTTTTCCATTCTAGCGAGGCCGCCCTCAGAGCGTCTCTCTCTTTTCGGATAGCGTCCGCTTCCGCCACGGTCTTCTTAGCCGACTCCAGTTCCTTCAGCAGATTGTCCCGTTCGGTCTGCGTCCGGAGGCTCGCATTCCTCAACTGTTCGTTGAGCGAATGGCTTTCAGCTAACATTTTTGCAGATTCTTCAGCATTTTTTGCACAGTTAGCATGAGCAGCACGAGCATCCTCCAACTCCTTCTTCAGCCGGCTTACTTCACTCTGAACATCCCCTCGGCTGGATGCATAAGCCATCTTATACGTCGCCGCTCCACACCGTAAAATATGATGAAGTAGGTACTCGGACATTTGCTGCTCAGACATCGCAGCCATCGCTTTTTCCTCGGCAGCATCAAAGTTAAATTCGATCTTGTGCCTTAGATCGAAACCTGGATCATCCATACCCAAGGGTAAGTGCCCGTTCGGGAACTGACTCTTCCTGAACCGCCATCGTCTTTTTGCCCTTAGAAGCACCACTGCTTGCTGGTACCTTCCTCTTGCGAGTTAAAGGCTGAACTGGAGAAGGAGGAGCGTCATCAATATGCACTATAGTGGCCGGTGTGGAGGATGTCCCGCTTGAACGTGCGGTCTGTAGCCCGACCCCTTGGTCCACCGCTTGCGATTCCCTAAACCAATCACGACCGATCCTTCTGGCCATAACTTCTGCAAAATAGCACCACCCACACAAAATTACAATTCACAAAAGGCAAGTAAAAGACAGTTGACAAAGAGACCTACCAAAAACCCTTGATTTCAGATCGTTGTATCTCAGGCAACTAACCAGCTTCCTGGAGGAGAACGGACGAGGTAACTTGACCAACCTGTCCAGATCTCTCCGCTCAACATCAGACATATCCTCTTCGGGCCAAGAGGTTAAGGTACGAGGCTTCTTAGTCCAGTATAGGGGAAACCTAGAGTTCCCGTCATCATTATAAAAGAACGGCCGACCCATTTCGGTAATTGACACTTTAAAAAAGTGGTTTTTAAAGTCTTTATATGACTTGGCAAATAAACTGAAGATAGCATTTTTGGCCATGGACGTCAGAGACACCCAACCCTTCTTGGCATTAGGGCGGGTCTTAAAGAAAAATAAGAATATTTTAGCGGTCGGTTCAACATCTAAGGCTTGACATAACACACCGAACGCTTGAATGTAGCCCCAGCCGTTCGGGTGTAACTGAGAAGGGGCTACGTTCAAGCATCGGAGGACATCCATTTGAAACCTAGTCAAGGGGAGTCTCACATACATATCATACAGAAAGGGCATATACATAAAAAAAGCAATTTTTTCCAATCACATCTTCCCCGTGGAAAACCCTTTCATCGTCTCTACAGGCCATTAACTTAAGGGCATGCTGGTACCCAATATTCCTTAGCACACAGTTATCCTCTACCCAACGCAACAGCGTTTCTCGAGACCCAAATGAACTCCCCTGCTCCCCAACCTCCCGGGAAGCCCATAAATACTCTCTCGGAGAAGGAGAACAACCTTCTTCAGGACCATCAACATCCACTCCTCCATGAACAAAAACCCTATCCCCGCTGAGTAAGGAAGTGAAACAACCAGTAACCACCGGTTGGGCAACCTGTGGGTCGCCATGACCCTCCTCGACATTATCAGAGAAATAGTAAAGGACAGGGGAGGAAGACATTGTTACCTGGAAATGGGTGCGCGACAGGAGAAGACACTCGAAGAAGAAGAGGGAAAGCCTGGAGAGAAAGGTGCCAGAGACAGAAATGAAAACGGTTTCACTTCCTTGCGTCATTAAAAGCGTGGAGGTTACGAAACTGGATGCATCGTCTGCACCGTTAGATGTGTTTCATCTAACGGCCTCTTTTTCGCGACTCTAGCGTTACCCTCAGCGCGGGAAATGTAGACCTCCTTATAAGCTCAAACGACAAGTTCGTCATGTCGTTTCCCAGTCACTCAAATAAGCTGTAAGATCACTCGGCTTACACACAGCAAATCATTGAAATACTGAACGGTGAGCACATTTAAGCCCTTCGGCCAAACCAAGGCCAACGCCTTCCTTTGCCTCAGACTTGGGGGGGATGATGTACGGTGGTATAATTCCAACGGCCGGAAATACCCAAAGACCGAACGGTCCTAGCGGGCCAACAGCCCACTATAGCGCCACAATCTTACTGGGCTCAAGGCCCAATGCTAGCGTAAATGGCCAGCGTAAATGATATCCACAAAAATATATCATTCAGATATATTTACTGGACATATCTTAACAGAAAGCAAAGATATGCTAAGTAAGATCAGTTTATATTTATTGATATTCTGTTTATATTTTGTTTATCTCATATCAACCCAAAGCCTATAAGTAAGGGCTGGGAGACTTCAAACAAGGTACGTTCTCTGAATACACTTCACTCGCAGTTCAGATAGCATATCTCTCATCTCATCAATTCTCTCCCACGGAGAATTCTCTATACACGCCTAACTTGAGCGTCGGAGTGCCTTTTCAGGTACCTCCCCCCCGGTTAAAGCTAGAAGATCACCGTGCGGCTGAAGTCAACGCCAAGACGTACGTTCGGAAATCAGGAGAAGCAGACAGAAAAACAGAAAACGACGTTATTGAGGTTAGTCCTTCGGTCCCAGTAAATTTATACCGAAACAAGTTCCTTATTTATATTTAATTAACATGGTGATAACTTGTTACCAATTTTAATATGATCCACACTAAACTTAGTCTCAAATGTAATTATCTACAGACAGATCCTAACATGAATGGGTTACCTATCGAATAACATGTCCAATGATTTTTAGTTAGGCGTAGTTTATCACAATCACTGAATTATCCTTAAAAAAAATATTAGTAACAAGTTATTTAATGATAAAATATGTTTGGTCCTTCTTAAATTGATCAATTCTGAAAATGTTAATAAGAAAAAATAAAGTTGATAACATTTATCTATAAATTTACCGCCAGTTTACATTATTTAAAAAGACAACATACATACCTTTACTTCTGACTACTTTAAATGGTATGAATTCTAACGAAATTTAGTCATTCAAGTTTTTTTTTTCTTTTAATTAAAGTGAAGGATATTCGAATTAATCATTAATCATCACAATTTCATAACCACATAGCAAAATTAACTTTCTTGTCGCCAGCATTTTCGTTTAAAAAGTTCAAAGAAATTGCAAGGGCCAAAAAATTCATCTTTCACAATTACTAGCATTTGATTAATTCTACGTTCAAAATCATTAGTACCATATTAACGAAACTCAACTCATATCATACAAAGTGATTTCACTCCAATGCTATATACTACACGACGAGCACCGGCACAGAATTCTTTGGATAAATCATCTCTGATAAGCCACAAAAAATAAGCCAAAATAAAATATGTCTGCTGAAGGCAAACGAAAGATTGATACAACAGATACACCATAAGAATATGGTGATTGCGTTAGATTATGGTCTTTTAATAACGTCCACTGTTCTCTTTCTCCAGGGTTCCTTTTTGTTTCAGTGGACTTCTAGCTTCACTTACTTCAGACTCCTTGTTGAAAGATTCTTCAGGCTTACTACCATTCACGTCCCCCAGTGGAAGACCACCACCATTTGATGATGCCTGTTTTCGCATAGCTCGTGGTATTCTCAAAGGTATATCTGTTTCAGTTACGTTTTTCTCAACCTTTGGGGCTGCAGGAACATTTTCAGGTCTAGAAGAGAGAACTTTTTGTGGTACATTCGTAGATATGTTCGGTTCACTGATGCTATTGGTTTCTTTCTTGGGGACTTCAGCATTATCTGACTGCGTGGACGGTGGATCTGGAACAACTACTACTGTGGGCACTGTGGACTTTCGCCATTTCTTTCTTTGATTAGTCTTCTGGGCGTTTGATTTGGCCTGCAAAAAGAAACAGCTGGTCTTAAGATCCAGTAAAAGCATAAAATAATAAAACAAGACTGATGATTTATGACTGACGCACCAGTGTATTTCCAATATCAGAAAGGGGTTTTCTTGGACCATGATTATCAGGGTGGGCATCAGCTGGCCCCTCAACCAGTGCACCTTGAAGCAACTCAGCACCTTGAGCAGCAAGAAGGCGATTTTTGTCTGCTTCCTCAATGCTGGAATCATTGCCACTCCCTTCAACTTGTGCCTCACTTGAGATTGATGATCTGTTGGCACACTTGGATACTAGGCAACCACAAGAACTCCCACAAGTGCCACCCATAGCTCTGCATTTGCACTTGTTTGTCTTGCAAGATGAAGATTTACTACAAGAGCAGCACATATCTGATGCAGTTTCCCCAGATGCACCTCCATTTCCTTCTGTTGAATTATCTTTCCCATCTTCTGAACTGATATTTGACGGATTGTTTTCCATGCTTACACTGCTTCTAGACTTTCTTTTCTTAAAGTGTAATTTTTTCACAGACTGTACCCATTCATCATCAGTGACATCTTCTGGAACATAATCATCGGATTCTGTATCTGATATTGATAAATCCATATCCTCTAGTAAAATTGTAGATCGCCGGTTTTCCTAAATGATGACAAAATGGTCACTAACTATAGTACCATAGAAGTTATTCAAGATTAGATAAATCCATAGCAGGCTTATTAGATATCTAGCGATATGCAAACACCTACCATCTTGCGCAAGTCATATTTATGCCCTCCGACATTCATGTCATGATACCCCTCAGATTCAGAGTATCTCATTGCACTCTGTCATAAGTTTAAATAAATGATAGGGTTAAACACAGGACCAATATTTCTTCAATTTAAAAACTGCAGCTTAAAGTTGGAAAGGAGAAAAAAAAAAGTTTCATTATTTCTCAAGCTTAATATACTAACCAGCAACTTCAACTGATTAATAAGTTCAGACTTCTGCTTTTCCACTTGTCTATATGAACAGCTCAACCTTACTATCTTTTCTTTTAGATCTCTGATTTCCATGTCCTTCTCTCTGCAAATAACTTCTCTATCTCGCAATAAACACCTGAAATAGAAAAGCAAAGGAAAAAGTTCAGTCATATCATGAGAAAAGATAACTTACTACAGTCAGTTTTCTACAGATTAACAAATTGCATATTAACAGACCATAGATAATTTAACTTTAAATTTTATAGGCAACTTGGTTAACTGTAATCACCAAAAATTTAACTTGAAGACAAGCTCTACTACCTAGAGGAAGATGCCAAGTTGAACAAATGATTCATCAAATTCTTAGCTTCAGCCAGGGAACGGACTTGGTTCCAACGTCCCTTGCCACTGAAAACCCGTTCCCGCTCTTCCGCCTCTGACAACTGAGATGCCATCGAGAGCAATGTTGTTGAAGAAGAATTTATCATTTTTTCAAGAGCAAATATCCTTGAATTTCTTGCACCCGGAGACATTGATACGACGCCATCACTAAAATTAGCAGTCAAGCAAGAAGATGCTGTGAATTTTATGTTTCAAAAAACAAAAATTGTAAAATAAATTAATGCCTCGGGTATTTGCAAGGCTTTTTCACCTTGAATTGTTCATCTTCATCATATCCGCTTCTTCCTTTAATCTAGCAATCTCGTTGGCCATTTTAGCCCTCCTGTAATGAATTGTTTGTGACATGATAATCAGTAAATTGGTTCAACTTTTCTCATCTTTTTAAATTCAAATCATATAGACAAAACATAGGTGAGCAAACTTTGCTTACAAATTGGAATAAATACAAATATGACTTCAACCAATATCTCTCTAGTCCATAGTTTAATTTAGAGCTGAGTGAAATTAACATAAAAAGGCAGATATAAAAGGCAGTTTGCCTTTTAGAAGTAAGTCTTCACCGTATTATTCAAACTTACTCAGTCTAAAGCTCATTAGATTTAACTGGTATAACAACCTACTCAGTCTAAAGGTTTCAGTTGAAAAATCAAAGCTGAAAAAGTAGAACATACTCTTCCATTTGACGCTCATGTGCTGAACGTACTTCATGCACTCGGACTGTGACTTCAAGCTCATGCTCAATTGCCTGCATCAAAGCCTTCAAATAGAAGCAAATGTTAAGAGTTAACTAAATAAAACACCAAGACATTCTCCACCAAATAGCATGACGGAATTATGATAGTAAAAATAACTTATCCTAAATGGCCACCGTACACATTAGAAAAAGGGTAGATTATTTAGCAAAATTGCTTTTAAAGAGAACAACAATTTCGTCATTGTGAATCACAAGCATAGTATTATAAGTACCTGAATTCCTGGACCATTCCCACCTACAGCACCTGTGTATAAAGAACGAACTGCCAGTTATTAACAAGTTCACAAAATAGAGAAACAGCTATGTGGCACAGTAAACCTCGTAAGTCATACTTTCACGTGAAGTCTTTCGAGATTCCAAGAGTTCTTTTAGCCTTTTTGTAGCCAAGGACGCTTCTTCTGTCTTCCTTTGTAATACCTGTAATGAACTCATGAATAATGGGAATAACCATTACAACGAGAACAAGTTATTTGAAAATCTTTTTACCATCTTTTGCCTCTGATTCAATGCTAACAGCTTATGCATCTCGTATTCGTTCCTCCTTCCTTCTTTTTTAAGCTGAAAATGGAAAAACAGTGTATTAGAAGATTCACTAATAACTGATCACTTTCAAATTAGACAAAAGCTGTCATTCCTTACAAGCAGAAGGTCGCAAATAAGCTATATACCTCTAACAATATAAACGGAGACAACAGTGTATTATTATTATCGAACAGAAAAACGAATACCAAAAGTATATTTTTCACTCTATTCAATTACAGAAGAACGGAGTAATAAAAGGATTATTAGTTGCTAAAAGAGTTGAAGAAAATTATGCTGTGATGAAATTACCTGGAGAACTTCTTTCTCACGTGAAGCTTTCCATAACCTAAATTGTTCTGATTCCTGCTTAATCTTATGTTGCAATTGAACCTGAAGAAAATAAAGATTCCATAATGACTCTAAATGAAAAGAAAAAACAAAGCACAAATTTCTGCTACAAACTGAGTACAAAGTCCCCTTAGATGGTCATCGTACCTTATGAGATTTAATTTTGTGAATCTCATCCTGCAGTCGTTTAGCTGCCTCATCACTCTTCTGTTTTTGTCTCAAAAGTTGAGCCTGAGCTTCTTGTTTCTTCTTCAGCACAGAGACCTGGAAAAACAAAAAATCAGTTCACCACCCGGAGTGGCCATTCAGAGTTAAGACATCCCAAATAATTGAGCACCTGTGCTTCAAGAGCATTTAATTTTTGGAGATATTCCTCCTTTAACTTTTGAGCTCCGTCATCAGAAGTAGATGAAATATTTGCAAGATTGCACCTAAGTTCCTCAATTTCTTTCTACAAAAAATACAAACGTTGTTATAAAAGCAATCATTTAAACGCAATATAATTCAAGGTAGCGGAGATCAAATACCTGCAAAAATTTCTTTTCTTGTTCTAACTCAAGAACTTTCTTTTCATAATGATGCTTAAGAACTGAAGTATCAGCATTATTAAACATCTTCATTTCAGCCTTCAACATAAAAAAAATAAAAATATAAAACATTAAGCATAAAAAACATCTAAAATCAATATTAACATGTAATAAAATGCATATATCCAATATTTTGAAACTTTGTCAAATTTAAAAGGCTATAAATATTTTCAGAACAAAATATTCAATCTCTCCATGAAATTTTTACCTCCTTTTGTTCAAGTTTCTTATCCAACTCTTTGAGCTCCCTATCCAACTTTTCTTGAAGAGAAGAGTGTTCTATCTCCTTTGCATGATCTTCCATATCATCTGCAAACAGGTTGCACAAAGTTAAAAAAATTATCTATTGTTACTTAGGAATAAATATCAATTCACAGTGACAGCAAAAATACATATAAAAAGATTGGGTATCAAGAAGTCTAAATGTGGTTGCAAAGTCTGGCTTTGAGAAATCAGTCATCATTACCTCATATATTTCATGTACATATCTCAAGCATAATGAATTTGTTATGAAATAATATTATCAATTACATCACTGTCATGGATTAACAAAAAAAATAAAAGATACACGGTATGATAATACATAAAAACTTCCAAAGCTCTACCTGCTATGTCAACTGATTTGGCTTCACAATCAGAAGAGTACTCATTACCACATGCAAATAAAACATTCTTTGACCCGAATCCACTATCATCTGTGTCAACCCAGTCATCAAAATGTCTAGATTTTGCATTCGAATTTTTCAAACGCTGCAATTCACCTTCCAGATCTTGGATCTTTGACACATAAGATTTCACCAGGTCATAATCCTAGAATGAGGTCAGACCACGAGTCAGTTGTGGATTGCTTCATCAGAAAATTGTAATTATGCACAAGCAATGACCTGATGAGTTCAAACCTCGTGTGAATTTGATTCAATTTCATCCCAAGATTTACCATTTCGAATTGATTCTATTTTCATGACCAGTCGGTCTTTTTCAACCTAAATTCAACATATTGGGTTAGACGGAGCAACTTGATCGCAAATAACACAGAAGTGAAACTGGAAGCAACTGACAACATTTATCTTTTGACAAATCACCTAAGATTCTATTAGAGTTGAGGACATAAAAGGATGGAGAAAGACCTGAGCATCACATGCACGTTGTGCTAAACTCTCACAAGTAACTCGTCGATCTTGAAGCTCCCGCTGTAATTCTGCATTGCTTGCTTCAAGTAGGGATATTTTGTGTTTGAGAATCTAAGGGAGTAAAGAACAGGACATTAGAAACCTACACTCGGCAAAAGGAGGGATCAACTTCAGAAACTTCCTAAAATTATGATGTACCTGAAGTTCATCAAATGCCCCTCCAGTATCACCTTTGTAGAGTAGAAGCTCAGACTGAAGTTGCTCAATCTGACTTCGCATTCTCTGCATCTGAGCTCCCACTGGATCACGATTAATCTAAAAGAAGAAAATTTAAAATCGTCAAACATCTGAGCTACCACATGAAGGATTGTCATTGTCACTCACAATTTAATTAAAGAAAGGGACAAAATGAAACAAAACATTGAGAACACTTACGACTGCCTTGTTCTGAATGTTGCGAGCACGGTTTGCATACTTCAGAGTGTTCAATGTCTCTTCAGCATTGGTGTCAGCAGGACTAACACATGCTGCAGCATTCCCAAACAAATTCGATGATTCATATGATAATAAATGAAAGTGTAAAATTTTCGAAATCCACCAAGTATTGTACCTATCATAACAGTTTTGCTGTTTCCTCCAAGAGAATCCTGCGTATCATTAGCCAATTCCTTGTCAGGATGATACATGAACCCATAATATAGAAATCACATAAGTATGCACTACAACTAAAATCTAGTATTACATTTTCAGTAATAGTGACTTTTGAAAACGAGTTTCAAGACAGGAGTCACAATACTTCCGAAGAAAATAAAAGACATACTTCTTTTCCCAACAATACTTTTAAATAATGAGCATAGAAGTCATCACTCCATCTGTCATGGGATGAGATGTAGAAATAGAAAGAATCATACATATTATAGGCAGAGTTGTTCAAAATAAAGATATTAGACGTAATGCTTTAACAAACACTGCAAACCTGTAGTAGTCTTGTTAGTTTACTATCCCGATATGGCACATGGCCACCTTCTTTTCGCTTTCTTTCATCTCCCAGTGCGCTTATTACATTCCCAAGAGCTAATAAACCCTTGTTGATATGAATGCCTTGACAATGGAAAAACTAAATGATCATTAAATAGCTTAAAAATTGCATTTATAAAACTTAGCGAGTAGCAGAAATGCATTGTAAGATTTCAAAAATTATACTGGGATGAGCGAAATATATGAAATACCCTATATTTGTATAATAATGCTATCCCTAATTTTAACAATATGTCTCACACATACAACAGATTACCTTCTTTCAAACGCATGCCATCGGCACCAGTTCTTTTTGCACGTTCAGAACCAGCAAGGTCTACCAAATGTAGTTTTGCACACAAGACATCATCACCACTCTTTTGCTCCATAGTGATTGTGAATATAGCATGTGATCGACTATACAAATAGCATAAATCACAGTCATCATACTTTAATAAAGTAAGGTTCTACTTCACTAGGATTATTTATCATCATTATTATATTATTATGTATTTATCATTATTATATTGCTTATAAGTCATGATTATATTATGTCTAGTTATTTTTATAGATAGAAGATTATGAGAGGAATAAAATTATTTTAAAGTTTAATTCTCTAGTAGGAGATATGTAAATTTTGATAAGCTGTATATTAGAGTGAATTTTATCAATTTAAATAAAATAATATAAACCTAAACAACATTGACCCCCAATTTACCTTGACTGACTGTTCATGTTTGTACTCCCAGTGGCACGTGCCAGAGAACCACGAGAAAGATAAGATGACATTTCTTCTTTAGTCTTTACCTCAGCCTCAGTAACTCCAGCCAATGTTATTCCCCCATTCACTGTTTCCCTAATCTGAATGGGAACTCTGCTGGGCGCAGCAGACTTCGCAATAGAAACCACATCCCCTCTAGATTGAATGGGATCAAGTAAATCAAATACTTCTTCCTTAAATATCTGTAATCAAGATATACAATGTTCAAATCCTAACCACAATTACAGAAAAATAAATAAATTCATCAACATTATTCATTACCTCGATAAACGATACCCTGATTAAAAACTCCGATGATTCCTTCATAGTCTGAACCCTCTTGAATATTGTCTCCATCACCTTGGGTATAATACCACCTGCATTTTCTTCTCCAGTGTAATTGGTGCCCATGGTGTATGTCTTCCCAGATCCGGTCTGAGAATAAAAACACAGATAAAACAAACTAGATATAACAACAACAAAAATTTCTCAAATAAAAAGTATCGAAAGTCAAAACATATGCAAGACGTATACCTGCCCATAAGCAAGAACAGTTGCGTTGTAGCCGTGAAAAAGTGCATCTACAAGGGGAGCTACACAATCATTGTATATTGTAGACGACGGAGATCCCGAACTACCATAGACATAGTCATAAGTGAAAGCATGTGACCCAATTTGCACCTACACAGCATCCAACAACAAGAACAATTACACATTAAATTCATACATGCCTACAAATTTCAACAGATTCAATGCACAACACTTCTACCTGAGGTTCACCAGCAACAACGGTGATACAATCTGTACACCCGAGCATAAGCTCGGACGTAATCAGAGGCCGGACGTTGACAGCAACACGGACGCACTGCAGCGCATCGTGGTTTTCCATCTCTAACCAATTCGAATAATCCTCGAGATTTACCTGATGCGAAGGAGAGGAACGAAAAAGAAAGAAGAGCCTGAGAAAGAAATTGAAGGAAGAGTGTGAGACGAAGAGCAAAGTGTTCTAATTTTGAACAGAGAAAAGAGGGTAATGACTGCGAATTTGAATATGGATGTATTGGGTTAGATTAAAACGGATTTGAGAAAAACGGCCCTTAGATCCGAATTCAAACTAGAACCTTAGTCACGCTTGGGTCACGTGCCAGGATGAATGTTAATGAAACTCCAACGGTCAAAATATTAAGCAAACATAGAAACCCCACCCAAAAATGGATAATTATTTAAAGCATACTCCATTAATGCCTTTAGCTCCATATGCAAACTAAATATGCCACACTGTTGTTTGTTTTTTACTTTACAATAAATTTATTTAAAATTATTTTCGATTATAATAATTATTATGATTTTTTGTTTCAACTGAACTGTTCTTTTTAATTTTTTATTCCTTAAAAACATATTTATTTGAAGACAATTTTATTTCTAGTACTATTGGATGTCAACATTTTATTTACTAAAATCACTGACAAAATTGATTATAGTTTATAGTTTATTTTATTAGCATTAATTCGAAAACTTGATTTGGCATTGATATAACAAATAATTGTTAATGTGATTGCAATTTTTATAAATAGGATTCAGTATAATTTAATTTTAAAATATTATTTTCTTAATCGTTTTTATTTTGTTAAATTATTTATATCATTTATTAATAATATTTTATATCCCCACTTAATATAATTTTAATTTTTAATTTTCATGGCTACACAAATAAAATTTTTGATGTCTTATGTAATTTGTAAAGATACTTTAAAAAAATGGTAGTGGTTTAAAAATAGTGAGATTGAATAATTTTAATATTAAATGGTTTTAATAAAATTAATTTGGTTATGAACGAATTTCATTATTTTAAAACACATAATCTTTCTAGAAACCAGAGTTCTTTGACTTCTTTCAAAGGGTTTTCGTTATGGTGGATGTATTTGAAGATTGAAGACTACTTAAGTGATCATCGTAGCGAGATCTTCAACCCTGACCATTTTCTCAAATAGAGTAAGTTAATTTTCTGCTCATCTTTTTGGATCTGTTTCGTTTTCCTTGCATGCTAGTCATTTTTGTTTTGCATGTGAAGTTTGAGTCTTTCATAAGACTCGTTGTTTATCAATGGTCTTAACAATGTATCATGATTGTGTTTCTGTGGTTTATAGGAGCAAATATGACTTCATGTGCGTTTGTAGTTGTTTTAGACTTTCTAGAGCGGTTTGGTCATCTTTCAGGTAAGAGAAGTTAAATACATTGTTTTAAGTTTGAAGTACTTTGATAATCTGAGTTGGTATGTTTAAGTTGAATTAAATGGACTGGGTTGTTGAATTGGTGTATTTGAGCTTGTTGGAATTTTGTTGTGTTGTGGTATAATTGATTATTAAATGGTACTTATTATGGTTGTTTGAATTGATGAAATTGAGGTTACCATTAGTTGATATTGCTGCTCAACTTTGATTTGATAATAGGTTAGAGTAATAAATGGTATTTGGTCTAAAAATGGGGGTTTTGACCAGTGAAAACTTCTACAGGCATTGTTCTTTGAGTAAGTCTGATAATTAGGGTTTGTAGTTTTATTAATTAGGACTTGGTTAACCTATTAAACTGTTGATATTTGGTTATTTAATATGCTGAGTTATGTTTGGGTTCTTGGTTCTTGTTTGTTTGATCTGATGGACCAAGTCATTAGTCAATTGAGCAAAGGGGTATTCAATCCAAGGTTTAAACATGTTTTTAAATCAATTTTAGTGTCAAGAATTCCAATTTGGTCATTTGTTTAGGTCTTGAGTGTAACTAAATCAAGTTTTAAATTTGTTTTTTTTTTTTCTGGCATAACATTAAGCAACCTTGTGTGGCGTTGAGAGCTTCGAAACCAGAGAGCCATTGGGCTCTAAGGCGTTGAGCGACCATTATGGGCGTTGACCGTTGCGAAGTCATTGAGCTCGTTTTTTTTAGACATTGAGTGGTGGTTTTGGGGCACTGAGTGTCACTTCTCCACTACAAGTTTAGACCTCTCCTCTCCATAATTTGTTGGGTGAGAGGGTAGGTTCACTGGGCGAGAGTCTTCGTGTGAGTTATGGCATTGGGTGCCAAAAGCTGGCACTAAGCGCGCCGTGCTTCCAAGCCTTGTATGTTTTTGTGTCTTTTGATTCTTCTTTTGGTTGAAATGAGTTATTTTGTATCTTATGCAAGAGTACCATTAGATTGGTGATGATTCATGGACTGAAATATGAATGTAAGTAATGTTTGATATATATTTACACATGATATGGTGGTTATGATGAGTATATTTGGTTGTGTGCATGGCATTTGTGTTTGGCGTAATTTCATGGATCTCATGGAGAGATTCCATAGTGGCATATCGGTAGTGAGAGTAGTGATGTAGGGATTCCATTTTAGGGGTTATCTTGATGCTCCAATAATCACCCTATCTTAAGTAGAGAAGTGTGAATTATATGGTGAGAAGGAGTAGGAGGTCCTAATCTATGATTTGATACCTTTGGCCATAGGTGATAAATAGACTAACCTGGTGTGGTAGCTTGAGGGGTTAACTGTTTCATCGATAAAAAATCTGCTAGCGTCTAACATCAATGTTATATCCGAATGGTCAAGTTTAGAATACATGATTGTTTGTCTCATGATTGATCCATATAATTTGTATATATGTCAAATGTTGAATTTCAATTGTATGAATGATCCTTTGGTACTTTATCTTACTCTTTTATGCTTATCTATTTGTGCGTGCTTGTTTTCTATTTTGAAATGACCACCTTGATAATGTGAGAATGATTCTTTAGTGAAAGATACTAGGAAGAGATGAAGCCAAAACATGAAGATAGAAATTTGTTTCAATTTTATCTGTTTTTAAAAAGTTCTATTACATTTTTTGTTTAGTATAATATCTCATAGTAATACAATATATTTTGCTATTTTAAGTTATATTAGATATTTGTTGTAATAACATCTTATATATGTTTTTTTGAATTAACTGTTTTATATTATTGAAGATGTGACTAATTATATAATAGTTGAATGTTATAAAAATTAGAATCTTAAATAATCTTAGTTTTAATAATATAATGATAATTTTGTAAAGGTTTTGAATCGTAAAATATAGGTTATGTATCTCGTGTAAATAATATTTACATTTCTTTCCATCACAATATCAGAAAAATTATTCACCTCTCAGTAACTATCTTGAAACATATTTCAATTATGAATTCGATTGATAATGTAAAAAAAATTATTCACAAGTATTTAACTTAAAATTTTATTAGAACTACAGTTAATAAAAATCAAAACAAAATTTAATATCTATAAAAATTAAAATTATACGTCAACATCCAGTATTATATATATATATATATATATATATATATATATATATATATATATAAAAGAGAAAACTCAATTTATTTAAAATATTAAAAATAAGAAAAGAGAAAAATAAAAGTTTTGAGTTGAACTTGTTAATTTCTAATTTAAATAATACCTGCTAACAAATAACTTGAAANATAAACTCTTAATAAAATTTAAAAATAGTATATTTTGATAAAAATAAATATAAGGGTATGTTCATTAGTCAAAAAATCACTTTTTGTAATGGTTAAAAATGATCTATTATGATGGGTAATCTAGTTTCATAGTTCTGGACATCAGATTAGGTCTGTGCATTTTATGACGGATAGAAAAGTCCATCGTAATAGGTTCAGTGTATTATGACGGACTTTCTCTCACTTATCATAATAGGTCTAGTGTATTATGATAGAATTTCACTTATCAGTCATTATATAGTGAATTTATTATGATGCAACTGGATTTACCTATCAATATGTAGCGTTTTATGATAAAGATTTTTTCACCTATCATAATATATATTTTTCATAAATAAACTTTTATTACATACATTATTCATCTAATGTAAAAACTTGTTTTGCAAAAAAGAAAAATCATTATTACATTTGACGTATCCATTCAATTTACAATTATCTCATCAATCAATTTATAATCAATATAACATAAAATGAACATATTTAATTAAACTAACATAATGAAATTCATTTCAAACATTAAATTGTGTAATAATATTTAATACATAATTTATACATCAAACCATATATTAAATCCAAATATAACATTAACCTATACTATATTATAGTCAAGTTTTTATAATTTACTAACACTTAAAATAAAGAAGCCCTCAGTAAAATTATTCACCTCTGTAACTATCTTGAAACATATTTCAATTATGAATTATGATTGATAATGTAAAAACAATTATTCACAATATCTAAGTATTTAGCTTTAAATTTTATTAGAACTAAAGTTAATAAAAATCAAAATAAAATTTAATATCTATAAAAATTAAAATTATACGTCAACATCCAGTATTATATAAATAATATATATATATATATATATATATATATATATATATATATATATAAGAAAACTCAATTTATTTAAATTATAAAAATAAGAAAAGNATATATATATATATATATATATATATATATATATATGTATATGGCGCAATAGACTTCGCAGTAAAAACCACGTCCCCTCTAGATTGAATGGGATAACTAAATCAAATACCTCTTTCTTGAATATTTGTAATCAAGATATACAAGTTTACACTTCTATATTCAAAGCCTGACCACAATTACAGAAAAAAAATTCATCAGCATTATTTATTACCTCGATAAATGATACCCTGATTAAAAACTCCGATGATTCCTTCTTAGTCTGAACCCTCTTGAATATTGTCTCCATCACCTTGAGTATAATACCACCGGCATTTTCTTCTCCAGTGTAATCGGTGTCCATGGTGTATGTCTTCCCAGATCCGGTCTGAGAATAAAAACACAGATAAAAACAAATTAGATATAACAACAACAAAAATTTCTCAAATAAAAAGTATCGAAAGTCAAAACCATATGCAAAATCGTATACCTGCCCATAAGCAAGAACAGTTGCATTGTAGCCGTGAAAAAGTGCATCTACAAGTGGAGCTACACAATCATTGTATATTGTAGACGATAGACATAGTCATAAGTAAAAGCATGTGACCCAATTTGTACCTACAGAGCATCCAACAACAACAATTACACATTAAACTCATACATGCCTACAAATTTCAACAGATTCAATGCACAACACTTCTACTTGAGGTTTGGTGATACAATCTGTACACCCGAGCATAAGCTCCGACGTAATTAGAGGCCGGACGTTGACGGCAACACGTACGCACTGCGGCACATCGTGGTTTTCCATCTCTAACCAATTCGAATAATCTTCAAGATTTACATGATGCGAAGGAGAGAAATGAAAGAGGAAAAAGAGCGTGAGAAAGAAATGAAGGAAGAGTCTGAGACAAAGAACAATATAAACAGAGAAAAGAGGGTAATGGGTGCGAATTTGAATGTGGATGATTAAAACGGATTTGAGAAAACAGCTCTTAATTTTATAGTTTATTTTACTAGCATTAATTCGAAAACTTGATTTGGCATTGATATAACAAATAAATATTAATGTGATTGCAATTTTTATAAATAGGATTCAATATAATTTAATTTTAAAATATTATTTTCTTAATCGTTTTTATTTTGTTAAATTATTTATATCATTTATTAATAATATTTTATATCTTCACTTAATATAATTTTAATTTTTAATTTTCATGGCTACAGAAATATTAATGTTTTTAATTTTTTAATTTTAATAAAATTTAAAAATAGTATATTATGATAAAAATAAATATAAGTGTATATTATTATTATATAGATATAAAGGCATATAAAATAACAAACTAATATCAATATTAGATTAAAAANATTTAAATAAATATATTGTGTTAACAAAGTTTATCTTCTAATAAATAAAAGTAAACATATTAACAAATTTTATAAATATTTGAAATTAAATTAATATAAAAAATATAAATATTGTTTAGGTTGTGTTGATTCTTCCTTCCCATGGAAACAATAAGGCAAACAAGATTTCGTGTTTATTCCTTATAACTGAAGTAAAATTGCAATTGCATAAGTTATCTTTTACATTAAAAATAAACATGGAAATCTAAATCAAACATTATTAGTATAGGCTTTTGAAGAACTTAATAATGAAATTTTGTTTGTTTTCATATGTTAAAAGACCTTTACCTGGCTTCCTTCCTTATGATCAGAAAAGATAATATTTATGACCGTTTGGAAAATAGGTAAAGTTTGTTTTTATACTAAGAGAGAGGTGAATTGGTACTTTCACAAATATAAAATTTTTTAGCAATTTTACAATCAAAGTATTAAACTTTTCATACTTTCTTGAAATGCAAATAATGAAAAATTATATGCAGCGGAAAAATGTAGTTGACTGCGTAAAGATTAAAGTCGACTGCAAAGTAAAAGTGTAGGGATATAGAAAATCAAACACTGAATTTTTATACTGGTTCGGCCAACAATGCCTACATCCATTGTCCTTCCAACCCAGGAAGCAAATGCACTATAATGGTTGCGGTTTTTACAACAAGGAATTTATAGAAAACCTTCATGTCAAAAATATAAATCTCCTCTCTAACCTAAAACCAAAATATAGTTGCAGAATAAAATCAGACATGCAGCAAGAATCCCCTCTTCTGCAATCTGCAACACCACTTTGAACAATCCTCAAAATGAACAATCCCCTGTATCCAACAGGTCCAAATACCAGCAGTTTTTACGGATGCCAAGCCAGAAAAACAATGTAGCAATCTTCAAAGGATGCCAAGCCTTAAATACGATCACACAGAAACACCTTCTTTGTGCAGATATTGATCAATCTTTGTTGCGTAGAAGAACCTCCCTTTGAATCTCTTTCAAGAAAGATCACCACCATCTTCTTAGAGAATTCTTGGATATCTTACAACAGAGAATTTGATCTGAAACAGAAATGAAATTGTCAGTTCTTCAAAAGTCTCTTAACTGATTCGTGATCATTCTATTTATAGATTTCTGTTATTCAGACAGACTCTCAGTCGATTATGCTACTAATTCAGTCGACTGAATTATGACAGTTATAATAAATAGTCAACTAGGTAACATACAGTCAACCAAAAACAAAACACATTTAATACAGTTGACTAAGTCATCAATGCTCAACTAACTTTTAAAATATAGTTGTTGGGGTGCAAGAGCATAACAGAATTTCAAACTAGATAACAGAGACAGTTGAATGTGTGGCGCATGTTAAGCCCCTGGCAAGTGTACCAAATCGTTCTCAAGTAATATAAACGAGTAAGTCCGAGTATCGTTTTCCCAAAGGACTCTTAGGCCTTAATTTTCATGTAAACAAATAGAGTAAGACTTGAGAAAAGAATAAATTTGGTGGTTATATGCAAAGAACAAAAATAAACATGCAATGCAGTTGATTCAATTGGTTTTGAGAAACTATGGATGAATGGTGTTGTTAGGGTTTACAATTTCATCTTATCCACTCTAATATATCTACTCTTCTTATTTACTTCACTTATTTATCTAATTGCCATGCACACTTTCTAGTTTACCCTTAACCCAATCCCTTGGTGAAAAAAGCCTATTACTAATTACCGGCTTGTTATCCCCTAGCCTCCCCTAGTAACCAATAATGCAATGTGTTCGGAAGCAAATACAATTGACCATCCTACCCCTGTCCCAAGGCGATATTGGCATAATCAAGGAATTTCCCACCAGTTCATGACATTACCGTACGCCCCCAGATCGATAAAGACAAACTTCTTTTACTGAATGAGTTAAACAATAAAAGCATTGAGCATAGATGAGAACCCAACAATTGATAAAGAAGTATATGACAAACATGAAATAAATAAGAATTTGAATATATGAGAGTTTCAAAAGATTACATTGTTCCCCAACAACAAAGGGTTTAGTTCACCATAATCATGGTGAATCTAGATGAAATAGGATGAAAGAATGGAAGAAATAACCCTAAACTTGGTTGAATGGAGCCTAAGCATCCAAGGAGCCTCCTCCAAGGTGTGTGGAATAGCTCTGGACGTTTCTCTTTGCCAAAAGAATCCCTTTCTAATTCGCACTGGGGCTATATATAAGCCCAAAAAGATAACAGATAGATTACAGATAGATTTACAGAATCTAACTAAAAAAACAGACAACCGCCCAGGAGCCTAAATTCACCGCTCAGCGGTTTGCCTCTTGCCGCTTTGACCGCTCAGCGGTCAGTTTTGCCGCTGAGCGGTTTCCCTCTAATCACTCTGAGCACTCAGCGGACCATTCTGGCGCTCAGCGGCTTGCTTGACCCTTCTTTCCATCATTTTTCTCCTTCTTTCATGGGTCTAAGTCCACCTTACTTCACTTCCATCTTCAATTCATCTAAAAACCCTACAAAACAATGCAAAACAAGCATAATATCTCTAAAACCAACTTTTGACTCTCACAAGACACAACTAAGTGTTTTACTTGATTTAAAGCTCATTCTAAGCCATAAAGGGTGTGTTTTACCATCAAATTTAAGCATGAAAATAGCGGTTTTTCGACCATTATCATAACCCCAAACTTAGAACTTTGCTTGTCCTCAAGCAAACAAGACAAAACTTGGCTTCCCACTTTTTCATCAAATAATTCGTACTTTTCAAAACTCCTTTTTCCTCATGACAAGTTATTATACAATTCAAATTTCAGTGGAATCCTACAGAGATGTATGCATGCTTTCAATCCAATTTAGTTCACATAATCAACTTTTTCCAACAGATGTTTTGTTCATGAATGACCAATCAACTAAGCATAGATGTAAACATGGATTTAACAGTTCTCACCAAGCAAGTGTTTCACTCAATCACTCAAGTGTTTAGGAGGTCACTCTACTCTCTACTATTCACATGTCTCATAAAACAATATTGTCATTCATCTAAAACAATCAAAATCTTCACATGCATATGTCATCACAAGGACTTTTTCCAAGGCTTTTATTATGGCTGGGCTATCAAGAAAATTGGTTTTTCTGGAATACAAAATCCTTGAGTTAAGAGAGTTTAATTCATCATTCAAAGTTCAAGCTCTTTTTAACCAATCTCACTCATTCCCAACTTTTTCCCTTTTCATTTTACATTGAGTTCTTCTTTACATGCTTTTCTCTTTTCTTCTTTTCTTTTCTTTCACATGCATTTTTCTTTTTCATATTTTGAACTCAATGCTTTTTACTTTTTCCTTTTACTTTCCCCATACAACCCCAAACTTGAACCTTTTTATCACATATAATTATTCTCAACCCCAACTCAAGGTAAATCAATTCAAACAAGGGTTTTCATACTATTTAAGGCCAAGGTTCAAAAAGGGTATATCATTTAAAATTCTTTGGGTGAAAATTTGGCTAAGTAAGGGTTTTCCAATCATGGCCTTGATCATATGACATACACATGCAATTCAATCGATTATCAAGATTAAGTCAATACCATTCATGATTCCTTGTAAGCAGTGCACACAACAATAAAACTATGAAGCTCAATACCTCTCATAATTATGCTTTCTCACTTCTCACATGAATCCTGCTTAGCATCAAAATCACAATCATGAATCACTTACTCATCTGATCACACAGTTAGTGAACCATCAACCTGGATATCAACATTCACACATTCTCAATCATCATCCACAATCAATCATCAATAATAAACAACTCATCATGCAATAAAATTGAACTATCATCCAAATAAGTGTACAAGCCAAGCATAGACTCAAGCATAAATTCAACCTATACTACTAATTCAAAGTACAAAGAAAAAAAGAAGAAGAAAAATCCTTGTCATATGCTCTCAGCGCAGATCCTCATCTGAGTCATCATCCTCCTCATCCTCCTAGCATCCTCAAAATCTTCATCTTCCTGGTCATCATTCTGTCCTCCTGAAGTCCCAGCTGCTCCGGACCCACTACCATGTGCCTGTCCCTGAGGCCAAGCCATCACACTACGGAACTCATCCATAGTCCATCTGTTCATTGATGGCTGGTCATAAAGTCCTATAATCATCTCGGCAGTGGCCACCTGCCCTCTGCAAAGGGACTCCATCCTCGCCTCCATCATAGACAAGTACATTTCTCTCATCTGAAAAAGGCTCAGGCTGTTGTGTCGGTGCACCTGCAGGCTCATCCTCCTGCTGCACTGCTGCCTTCCTAGGACGTCTCCTAGGAACCGCTTCGGCTAGCTCATCACCTCTACAATATTGATGAAAATAGGAGGCATCAATAGCTTTCCTCGGCCTCTCAAAGGGTGGAACTGTAGTGTCCACTCCTACTTGCTAGCACAAATATGTAATCAGGGACGAATGTCCTAGTGGCGTCCTGCTACTCACAGTGTTGGCGCAACTCAAAATTTTGCTGGTAATGATCTTACCAACGTTCACGTTCATCTGCCTCAACATACAGTAGATAACCAGAATCCGAGGTAAAGTGATGTTGGAAACATGAGAGCATGGCTGGATGTTGGCATGAGTAAATGCCATCCAGTATTTAGCTAGGGGAGTTAAATCTGCCCTAAGGATGTTCACTGGTGCTCCGTTAGGTTTTCTTTGAAAATGCCTCACAGGGATGCACATTACTCCCTCAATGTCTTCATAATCTCTGGCCTCCCCTAGTATAGCAACATATCTGTACTGCTCTCCTGGCCACTCAGTCCCTAGAAAAGCGTTGATGGTGTCAGGATCATAGTTGATCAAGTGCCCTCGTACATAGCTCATGTACCTCCCTACGGACACTCCTCCTCTTGGCAAAGCGTTGGCGTAAAACTCCTTCACCAACTCAATATTGGTTGGTGCTGGATAAGTCGTCAGTCTCTCCCAACCTCGCCTCTCAATCTCCAAACCAAACTCTGAAGCTAAGTCAGGGATGTACATAGCTTTTCTCTGCATCAACAATCGTCTCTCCTAGACTGTAGCATAATGTTCTTCATGTTTCCTTGAAAGGAACCTTGAAGAATAGTATCTCCTAGGTCTCTCTGGTTCCTTCCTTTTGTTACCCATTGTCTTAACTCTTCTTGAGGTAGACATTCCTGCATCTATTTCATTCAATAATATTCACAGAAACATCATTTAGAGGTTAGTGCATCATCAAATCATACAATTATTGAGGAAAAACAGGGCTCCTCAACACACAAACATCCAAAAATTTTCAACATTTAGGCAAAACAGCTGCAGACCGCTCAGCGTCAAAAGAGACCGCCTAGGCGGTTTGCCTCAAGCCGCGCCACCGCTCAGCGCCAAACAGACCGCTCAGCGGTGGAAGCTAGGGTTTTTCAAAATCTTTGCCTATTTGATCCCAATCTCCACTCTTTTGCTAAAATCATTAATCTAGACCAAAATCATGCAATTCAATCGGTTCAAAGAGTTCCTAATCTATCAATTCATGCATAGATATCAAAAGCCCTAATTTATCATGTTCCTAAGCATGTTCATCAATAATTCCAAAATAGAAACCCTAAGCATGAATTTGCATACTTACTTGAGTGAAGATTATGAATACTTGCAGAAAAATTAAGCAATTGATGATGGATATCCTCTCCAATGCAAATCTCTCAAACAAAAACCCCAAACTTTGACAAAGCAATGGTAGAAAATTAAATTTTTGGTGAGTGGGTGAATGAGAAAGTGAGGAAATCTCTCTAAAATGCTCTTGAAAGTGAAAGGAGAGTGTTAGGGCTTAGGGAGACCGCTCAAGCGAAATGCAAAGAAGGGTTTCAAAGTGAATAACTTGGAAAACCGCTCAGCTTTTAAGAAAAACTGAGAACATCAGCGCCGCAACCGCTCAACGGTAAAATGGACTGCTCAGCGGTCTGCGCCTAAATTTCACTTCTTCTTCATTTGCTTTCTTTTGAGTAATATTTCCTTCTAGCACTCAATTTCAACCTTCAATTTCGGTGCAGCTTCTCTTCTTGACTTCTTATGTCTATCCCTCTCCTTTATTTTTACTTTCCTTCCTTTGGAGCAATTATACATTAACACAAATTCTTGATCTTTCAAAGTTATTATTCCATCATGGATACGCATTGCCATTCTAGAAGTCCTCATAAAAGGTCTTCCTAAAATTAATGGAATCCTTCCTTCATTCTCCATATCCACAACTACAAAGTCAATCAAGAATTCCAACTCCTCAATACAGACAATTGCATCTTCCACCTTACCAACTGTTTTCTTAACAGAACCATCTGCAACTGTTATAGTAGTGTTTGCTGGTTTTAACACTAACCCTTTAATTTTCTTCAAGTAACTTAAGGGCATTAAATTTATGCTAGACCCAGAGTCAATCATTGCTCTTCCTATATTCATATCATTTATCACACAAGGAAGAGTTAAATATCTTGGATCCTTCATTTTAGGTGGATGATGTTCCTTTCTTGGCTGCACAAGTACTTCCTGTTCTTCTTCTTCTTCTGTTTCTAAATCTATCACCTCTCCAAGGTAATAATTAATTTTCTTAGAATAAACAGGAATTTGAGGATGACTTTCTTCTAAAGGAACCATAGTCACATGTCTAAATATTTCTCTCATCTGCCCATTGTGACTATCTCTTCTTTTCTCGACTTCTTCCAATCCCTCTTCTTCGTTCTCTTCTTCACCAAGCGCATCGTTCTCACTTACCTCTTCTTCATCACTGCTAATCTCAATCACTTCTTCCTCTACTTTTATTTTCTCCCTTCCTACAATAGCACGACATTCCTCCTTAGGATTAACATCAGTATTAACCCTAGCTTAATTCTTCTCTGTGATTTCAATCCTTTTTGACAGTTGACCAAGTTGCGCTTCTAATGATCTAAAAGTAGCTTGATCACTTGAATGTTGAGAATGATAATCTTTCATGAATTTGTCAAATCTATTAGAAAAATCTCTAACATTCTCTATCAATTGATTTATTTGTTGCCACAAAGGTTGCTGTTGCCTGAAGCCTCCTGATTGCCCTGATAGGTTATTCTGTTGTTGACCAATACTTGGATTATTCTTCCAACCTTGGCTAGGATTGCCTTGGTTGAAATTCCCTTGTCTGAACTGGTATTGGTTCCCCATATAGTTAGCTTCCTGCTGCATCTCCTTAGGTATATCACATTGATCATTAATATGGTCACCACCACAAAGATCACATAGTTGTTGTGCTTGAGAGACATTACAAAGCTCTTTTGGAAGTTGTGAAAAGATCTTTATTAATGTATCTAGCTTTTGGGTTAAAATATGATTTTGAGCTAGCATTGCATCATTTGCAGGTAAGTGCAAGACTCCTCTCTGTTGTGTCGGTGCGCCCCTTTCACTATACGCTTCTTGACCATTAGCTGTCATTCTCTCTATCAAGTCATAGGCTTCATCCTCAGTCTTCTGTTTGATATCACCTCCAGCTGAGGCGTCTAACATCATCTTAGACTGCATATTCAGTCCACCAAGGTAGGCAAGAACAATGGTTGTCTTGTCAAATCCATGAACTAGTGTTTTCCTGAGTAATCCTTTGAATCGCTCCCATGCTTGACTTAGAGTTTCTTCCATCCCTTGCTTGAATGATGAAATCTCCAGTTTTCCTTGAGTAACCTTAGACTGTGGAAAATATTTGTTGACAAATGTTTTAGCCACAACTTCCCATGTTGTAAATATCCCTTCAGGAAAGGAATTGAGCCACATCTTAGCATTACCTTCCAATGACAAAGGAAACAAGCTAAGCCTTACTCTTTCATCTGATACACCTACCATCTTCACTGTGTTGCATATTTCACTAAATATTGTCAAATGGTCATAGGGATTCTCATTTGACAGGCCATGAAACTGTTTTCTCTGCACCAGGTGTATAAGTGTTGGATTCATCACCATGTTGGTCGTTTGATCCGTAGGCATGACTATGCTGCTAAAATGGAAAGGGCCAACCGTATCTGATTGGTCTGCAAGAGTGCGTCTTGGAGGAGTTCTTTCAGCCATCTCCTCTGTTCTTCTATCTAGTGAATGTGATAATAATCTGTCAGGTGAAGGAAACAAATCCCTAGATGGGCGTCTGACTCTCCTTCTCCCCCTTGCCTCGCTTAAGCCTTCAAGAAGAGGTTGCGTATTTTTCTTGCTTCTAGTATGTCTCATCTCCTGTTACATGCACAAGAAACACAAACCCTAGTAGCACTTTTTTATATTTTAAAAAAATAAAAAAATAAAAAAATAAAAAGATAAAAAGATAAAAAGATATATACAATCAAGTCAAACTTAATCAGTTTACACTACTAGATAAGTGAAACCATAAGTCCCCAACAACGGCGCCAAAAACTTGTTAAGTCCTTGACAAGTGTACCAGATCGTTATCAAGTAATATAAACGGGTAAGTCCGAGTATCGTTTTCCCAAAGGACTCTCAGGCCTTAACTTTTATGTAAACAAATCGCGTAAGACTTGAGAAGAGAATAAATTTGGTGGTTATATGCAAAAAACAAAAATAAACATGCAATGCAGTTGATTCAATTGGTTTTAAGAAACTATGGATGAATGATGTTTTTGGGGTTTACAATTTCATCTTATCCAGTCTCATATATCTACTCTTCTTATTTACTTCAATTATTTATCTAATTGCCATGCAAACTTTCCAGTATACCCTTAACCCAATCCCTTGGTGAAAAGAGCCTATTATTAATTACTGGCTTGTTATCCCTAGCCTCCCCTAGTAACCAATAATGCAATGCGTTCGGAAGCAAATACAATTGACCGTCCTACCCCTATCCCTAGGCGATATTGGCATAATCAAGGAATTTCCCACCAGNTCATGACATTACCGTACGTCCCCATATCGATAAAGACAAACTTCTTTTTCTGAATGAGTTAAACAATAAAAGCATTGAGCATAGATGAGAACCCAATAATTGATAATCAAGTATATGACAAACATATGAAATAAATAAGAATTTGAATATATGAGAGTTTCAAAAGATTACATTGTTCCCCAACAACAAAGGGTTTAGTTCACCATAATCATGGTGAA
>NW_014541819.1:48513-49848 GCF_000741045.1 Vigna radiata var. radiata
GAAAGAATGGAAGAAATAACCCTAAACTTGGTTGAATGGAGCCTAAACATCCAAGGAACCTCCTCCAAGGTGTGTGGAATAGCTCTGGATGTTTGATGAGTCGATATTTTATTGATTTCACTTAGTTTATTGTGCTAGAATTAATCAGGGAATTGTGCTTAATTGTCCGGTATTTTCCTGTTTTTCCTAATTGTGCTTAATTTGACCGGAAATTCTAATTTTAATTAATTCGAATTTTCTGAGCTAATTATTTGCATTATTATTTTCAGGGAAAATTTTGGAAACACAATTTGGGACATTTGGAGGACACCAAATAAATTCAAGACTCTCAATTAGACATTTTAAATTTTAGTTGTATTGTAATTATAATTGTTTAAACTTTTTGGACAAACCTTTGCACATTGGGCCATTAAAAATATGTTGGAGCCCAAATTTTGGTGACACATGTCCTACCTAGGGTAGGGTGGACCCCACCCTAATTTTTCAACACACACCTCAAGGTCCTAGGATTTGGACAGCCGTCACTTTACCTAGGATATACACTCTCGGCAGATTGAAAGGAGAGAGCTGGCTGCTGGAACGTTTTTTCCCTCTTTTCTTTGAAAAGCCATGTATATGCATTTGGATTATGGTTGAAGGAAATGCTCCATGTTTACTTCATTTGCTGAATTCACTTTTTGGTTTTCCATTTAGTTTCACACACTTGGTTCATGCTTCAATCCATCAATGTTACAGGTTGATTTATGTCCTTAGAGAAAACGACGATGGGATTCATTTTATTTTGCCTTAGAAAGTTGAAGCTGCTGCCATGCTATTTAGGATTAGAATTTCTTATGCCTTGAAAAAAGTGAATGCTGATTTGTCTTGCACTAGAGAAAGGGTGCAGCGTTTTTTTGGTGCAAGGGCTGGACAAGTTTTTGGCTTGAGCTGCTGGAAGTGTACCGCCACTTACTCTACATTTATCTTTTGTTTTTTTTTTTTGTCACCGAGAGTTATGCTTGGGCTGTAACGTTATTTTCTTTGAATCATGCTTATAGTGATGGAATGAAGATGAATTTGAAAAACACAATTTACTTTTTCTTTTTGAAAGCTTTGATTCCGTTTTTAATTAAAGAAGCAGCACATTTCCATTTTTTTTATTACCCAGNACTTTAGTTTATTTAGAAATGAATTTCCTTTTAATTGGAGAAAAGAGGGTGCACACGGTTTCGGCTGGAAAAAATCACGGCAAAGAGGTTTATTTTCAAGGATTGCAAATTCAATTAGTTTATTTCTTTTATTTTAAATTAATTTGCATATTAGGATTAGCTGCTTTTTAATTTCTTTAATTTAGTT
>NW_014541819.1:49861-55875 GCF_000741045.1 Vigna radiata var. radiata
AATTTAATTGTGTTTAGATATTTGTTTAGTCTAGTATTGGGTTTAGCATTTTCACTCTCTGGACTCGATTTTAAAAAAATAACTGCAACCACACCAGAGGTCCAAATGCTACGTTTTATGTGTCAAATGAAAGATATTTGAGTCTATTTTCCAGGAAAAAAAACCTCATCTCATTTAGAGCTCTGTAAAAAAAGTTATGGATAAAACATTGAGAAAAGGTCAGAGTTGTCCTGTTCTAGCGTGAATTTTCGTATTTACTGTAGCAGTTTCGTTTTTACTGTTTTAATTTCATTTTCATGCATGGTGAAATGTGTTGTTGCATTTAATTTCGTTTTAATTGAATTTAATTACGTTTTTACATCTTTTTTTTTTGCCTAGGGACAAAAAGGTCTTTTATTTTTATTTAATTGGTATAGAAATTAATTAAGTGAAGGTGTTGAAAGGAAAAGTATACAAATGAAAGAATTTGGATATTTAATAAAATAATATTATGTAAATCTTTTAGAAGATTTAGTTGTTTTTATTTTAAAAATTAGTTAAATGAGAATAAGAGATATAATTTTGATAGGTTTAAAGATTAAAAAAAAATAATATTGTTAAAGAAAATCATTATTATATATTGTAGAATTTAAAAGATTTAGTGGTTACATTTTTTAGTAAAGATTTTGAAAGCTAAGTAAATAGAAGTATATATTTTATTATTTTAAAGCTAAGTAAATAAAATAAAAATAGGTAGGAAATCAAATACTAGGCCACTTGATTTATTAAATTATTAAAATAGTATATTAAAAATGGAGGATAGTTGTTTTGTTACATATAAATAAACGATATTTAATTATAATAAAATAATATTTTAAATAGTATGTTTATATATTATATATAGATAAAAGAAACTTAAATTACGTAAGTGATATATTATATTAATATAATATANATNTATATATATATATATATATATATATATATTAAAAGAGGTGAGCCAGGTATTTATTTTCTTTTTATATTTTGTTACAAAAGTTTCCTCTTTATTTTTTCTTTGCTGTAAATGTTTGTATTTCAAATTTTTAAAGTTTGGTTGTGTTTGATTACAGGAGAGAAAGACTTTGTTGTTATCCGGTGCTTTATTTTATTATTATTTAAATATTGTTATTTTCTTTTGTTTTATTTTGGAAAGAGAAAACGTCTGTTTTAGGTAATTTCCATAAAACAAGTTAGAGTTAGTTCTTATTGGCCATTTAAAGATAGAAGCAAGGAAAGAATTTAAACGGAAAAATATTTTATACTGAGATAGATTCTGGGTCAATTGAAATTAGGGTTAGAATGTGTTTGGGTGATATATTAGGTTAAAAATATAAGAAAGCACATAGTAATCGGGAGAGTTTAGAAAAAATCCTAACTTTATATTCAGAAATTGAAACAGTGAGAGTTTGTGAGAGAGTGTAAGACCACATTTTCTCTACTGCAAGTCCGTGAGTGAAGCAAGGGAGCATGGAGGGCTTTGAGAGAGACCATTGGAAGGGAAAGCATTTAGGGTGGTTAGGAATTCAAAGATGATGTAAACCGCTGGGAAGTGAGGTAAAGGGAGTGTCAATACCCAATTTCGTCCGGGTAGTTAAATAGAAAAAACAAACAAAATCATTTCTATCTTAATTTTCTTTTCTTTTATTTTTGTACTTATATCTTTACTTTTATTAATTTTTATTTACGTTATTTCTATTTTTTTATCTTTTCTTTTTATTTTTTTTATTTTTTTTATTTGTATTTTATTATTATTATTATTATATTTTATTTTATTATTATTATTTTATTTATTTTATTTTATTTTTATTTTTTATTTTCTTTTTATGATATTTCGTTTTTCCTTTTCTTTTACTGTCAAGCAAAATTCTTTTATTAAGTTTATCATTTTTATTTTTATTCTACTTTATTGTTTTTTTTTATTTTTATCTATTATTTTTCACCTTTTTCTTTTTTCTCTTTTTTCTTTTATTATTTATTTTTTTATATATTTCAAATTCAAAATCGGCTGTTAAGAAGAAAAAAAAAACAACAAATAAAAAACAACAAAATAACAAAAAGAAAAAAAAGCGGTATAGTCAACTTATTTTCTCTTTTGGAATAGTAGTCTTGTCCTTCTTTTCGTTATCAGTCAGTCTTCATTCTCAGACGCTTCTATCCTGCAACACACAAACAGCGAATACTTCTACACGCAACAAATTTTCGTTTTTTGGAAAAAAGCTCCTGTACCCCTTGTTTTTCGGCGACCGACTATACATCGAAGGGGAATGGCGTTTGACAAAGGTGGCGGCATCGGCAGGCGGCTTCGGCAGGTGACTCTGGATCATCAACGGATACTCTCGATTAGGGGGACGAAAAGAAAGTTGACTTCCTTAGAGAAGGGGATTAAAACTTAAAAAAAGGGATACCATATATCATTCACGGAGGACGAACAAAACAAAGGAACTCCCTCTTGCTCTGATTTTTCTCTGCTCCCCACACTTACCTCAAGTTTCTGGCCAACGGATTTTGAACTTTGAAGATTCATCACCAATACCGAACCAGTTGAGGAGAGAGCTCCTGATACCAGGACCTCCAGCACTAACGCCATTCACCTTATCACAGCAACCACAGTAGGGGAACTCAAGAGCGCACAAAAGAACCCGATTCTCCCACTCAACATCAACAACATTCCCAACTAGCTTTGACTCCCTTTGCCGACGGGATCATTCATCAACCACCATTCAACACAAAGCAACAAAAGCCACATTTAGAAACAGGAAGTCAAGGAAGAAGAGATTCTTCAAGTATCTCATCGTGTCCAGTACCACTGAAAGAAGAAGAGGAATTTGATTAGAAGGAAAGAGGTATTACAAGAAGAAAACGTAAAAGGTAAGTTCTCTTCCTTCAAGCTTCGTTGCTCACAAGCATGAATATTTACAATGTTTACATAGTATTGTTATCGGCTTACATTTGGTTTGATAATGCCCGCTGGTGTTTGAATTAAACTATGTAATTATATCGGGGAGTTACTTTGTCTGTTGCGCGGTCTGGTACTGTATCCTTGTTTTCCATTCATCCGTGTTAGGTTTTTGGCCTTCCCTATACTTTCTCACAACAATTGCGCAACTACGAAGCCACCATTTCCCTCCATCATGTAGAACTCTAAGCACTGTAATAAAAAACAGAGGACCAATTACATAGAACCCCATTAACATCAAACTCTAACTGATGCCACCAAAAAACCCCAAAAATCACTTTCCTGCAAGACCAAAAAACGTAACAGTAAAACATAGCGGTTTCATCATTTTTGTCAACTTCGGACCATTAAAGTATCGTTTCAATTCGTCCATCATTTTTTTGCATTTTTGGGTCATAAAAATATCACTCGCACACGAACCCCGATCAGAGCAAAAAATAAGAAAAGAAAGGATCACCGACAACGAAGAGCGGCGGTCTACAGACGCCACGTCCTTGGATGAGCGTCGGTGGCGGCGGAGTCGAAGCGGTTGCCGATGTCTGCGGCGCAACGTTGGTGGCAGGATTGGGCCGTGCACGCGGGAGACGACGAAGAAGTAGAGTGCCGCGAAGAACGACGTCGCTCCCGACGCGGGTAACGTTGTTGACAACCCTGACGACGACGACCGGGAGGGGTTTGCCGGAGTTGGGGTGGTGCCCCTGGTTTCCCTGTGCCGCACCATTTGAAAGGGGGGTAAATGCAGCTTTGGCTTTTCTTTGGAAAAGGAGAGAAAACCCTAAGAAATTTGGATGTTTGGGCTCGGCCCTTTTCTATTCTGGACTTCCTTTTTTTTTTTTTTTTTATTTATTTATTTTTTTTTTTTGACTGTTTCCTTATACTATTTTCTTTTTATCTTTTAACTTCCCTAACTTAGGAGTTCTTGATACCACTAACGCGCACCCTTGCCTACCATTTAACATGCACACTTTTATTTTATTGTCATTACTTTTATTTCTTTTGATTTTGTTTATTTATTTATTTATTTATTTTTTTTTCTCGTAGGTTTCTTTATATATTATTCTTTTGATATTAAAATGAGTAAAAGCTACAAACTTATAAAAATAGTTTTAATTTCTTAACACTTAGTATCTTTTAATAAGTAAACGTAGTTTTGATCGATTTATTTACCTATTTTATTTTTTAGAATTTTCTTAGAAATATACGTAAGCAAATGTTATATTTATTTTATTTTAAGTGCTTAGGTAAATCTTATTGTTGTTTAATACTGGCATAAATACAATCCTTTTTTTATAACCTTATTTTAAATATTTATTTAGATATTGTTTTCAACATTACAAAAATTACAAAAAATAAAAGATAAAAAAAATAATAATAATAAAATAATAATAATGAAATGACAAAATATTAAACAAAGTATAAGCATGTGTGTGATCGCACACATCATCCTCTTTTCTTCTTTTATAAAAAAAAAATCAAAAAATGTTTTAAAGGTTTAAGCACGTGTGTGATCGCACGCATCGTCCTCGTGTTGAGACCTTTTCTCTTTCTATAAAAATTAAAAAATATGTTTTAAAGGTTTAAGCACGTGTGTGATCGCACGCATCGTCCTCGTGCTGAAACCTTTCTCTCCTTCTATAAAAATTAAAAAAATATGTTTTAAAGGTTTAAGCACGTGTGTGATCGCACGCATTGTCCTCGTGCTGAGGCCTTTTCTCCTTCTATAAAAATTAAAAATATGTTTTAAAGGTTTAAGCATGTGTGTGATCGCACGCATCGTCCTCGTGCTAAGACCTTTTCCCCTTTCATAAAAATAAAAATATTAAAGAAAGTATAAGCACGTGTGTGATCGCACGCATCGTCCTCGTGCTAAGAATCTTTTCCTTTTTTATCAAACACCAAATATCTTTCAAACAACAAACAATCTTTTAAAGAACTACGTAACCCTGATTTCTCAGTCCAACTGAGAATACGTAGGAGCAAGGTCAATCTTTGTCGGGCACAAAAAACACAAAAAATATTTTGTTTTCTTTAGAGTTTTATTTTTAGGGGATATTAAACATTTTGCAAACCACATCAAATTCGCGTATTTAATTAAAGGTACTGCCTTCGGGCGGACGTTGTAGGGTGCTAATACCTTCCCTACACGTAACCGACTCCCGAACCCGTAATCTGGTTTTCGTGGACCTTACCTTATCATTTTATGGTTTTTCCGTAGTTTTCCAGAATAAACTATGGTGGCGACTCCAAAAAACTTTTTTTCAAAAATCATGTTTTCATTTTTGGATCGTCGTCGTCGTCGCGATTTTTCGGTTGCGACAGATGGCGACTCCACTGGGGACTCGAGAGTCAGGCCATTTAATTAGATGCGCGAATTCGATGTGGTTTTGCTTTGTGTTTTTCTTTCCCTTTTCTTATCTATGTTTGATGTTTGAAATAATTGCATGTGATTTTCTTGTATATTCAACCCTAGGCTAGAAAACAGTTTATATCTGCCTGGGAATCTTCTGTTTGTTTTGCAGGTGAGGGTTTGGGTGCATTGCATTCTCCCTTCACACACACATATTATGCATTTATTGAGTGGGGCCCTATACCCGGGTTTGAGCGTAACTTAGAATTAAAGGAGTTGTGTAGCGGTGTCACTCTGGGATGTACTTCCTGTCTGGCTATCGTGAGAATTCCAGCTAGAGTCTGTTCTCTTCACTTGTGTCTCCCCATCTAGTTGATTACTCGACTGTTGTGGAGATGCTATGAAGGGGGCCATAGCTCTAGTGACTATCGACCTTTAGGTTTAGGGGACCATCCTGGTGAGATTGCATATACTTGACCTTGAATCTTAAGCATCAAACCTCTGTTAAAGCACAAAGGGAGATGTGTTCGGTTTTATAACCCTCGTCTTTGCTGAATAAAATTTTGCACCTTGTACATATCACTGTAGCTTTTTTAATCTCTTTTCTTTCTTCCTTTTTCTCATGCATTTTTATGGTCTTGTCATTGGTTCTAGGTAGGAATTATAAATTTGTGACTAAGCCTTCGTGGT
>NW_014541819.1:56346-60396 GCF_000741045.1 Vigna radiata var. radiata
CATACAACTACCTTGGGCAATATATCCCTGTGTCGCAGCTAGCAAGAATCATGAGAGTACACCCTATGCAGTTGGAAAGTGAGTTCATAATCAAGGGTAAAGTAAGGGGCCTTCCTCAGAGGTACCTAGAGCAGTACTTGCATCNTTTGGCAGAAGAGGAAAAGTGGGAAACATTTATGGATGTATTGGCTCTTATCCTCTATGGTGTCATGCTTTTTCCTAACATCGAGAATTTNNTTGACTATGCCGCAATGAACGCATTCGTAGGATACAAAGAACGCTCTGAGAATCCAGTCACCGCTGTCCTAGCTGAAGTTTATGGGACCCTTAATCAATGTTACGAGCTAAAGGGAGGGAAAATTTTATGCTGTCTACCAGTTTTGTATGTATGGTTCGTCTCTCGGGTGAATGAGAACACACTGAATGTCACATGTCCTGTGGATGAGCTACTGCAGTGTAAACCAAATATGAAAGGGGCAAATGAATGGGCGCAACTCTGTGTAGGTTTAAATGTGGAGCAAATTAAATGGAATGTCCTTTGGCAGCAAAGATCGCAAATCATATATTATTGCGGGAGGTATCCTAATGTGCCCCTCATGGATATCAGGTGTTGCATTAACTACAATCCAGTGTTAGCACAAAGGCAATTCGGGTATCCTATGAGAGGATCGCCCACACCGGCATCTCTTGCCATATTGCAGATCTATTATAAGGAAGGAACCTTTGCTGAAGTGCTTCATCAAATTAAGGATGCTTGGGGCAACGTTGTTCGTGCGGAAAGGGACCCAAGACCATGGACTATTGATGAGGGAATTCCTTACAGCCATTGGATTGCGGAAAGGGTTAGGACAGTGAGGTTGCCTTTCAAGTCAAATTCTCCTAACCTGGAGATTGAAGAGCAACTTCATAAGGCTGAAGGTGAGGAGACGCAATTGTTGAGGGCCGAATTAGAGCAAATGAAACTAGAAAATATCAAGTTGACCAGTAATCTTCAGAATCTACAGCATGATTATGCGAATCTTAAGCAAGATAGTGTGGAAAACAATGAAGTATGTGAAGAGTTGTTAATAAAACAAAGAAGAGAACTGGTAGCGGCCAAAACTGAGCTAGCCTTGAAGGATCGGGAGTATGGTTTAATTGAGATATCAGAGCATGTTGTGAAGCAGATGTGTGATGAATTTAAAAGGGACAAGGAAAAAGCACTGGAGGACCTGCGCAAAATGCATATCAGGTTGGACGATGCTGAACAACAGGCAAGAGCAGCAGTGGCAAAGCTGAAGAAGGAACGTTGGCATCGGGCTGAATCAGACAAGAAAGATCAAGAACTGATGAATCAGATGAAGGAGTGTATTGTTGAACAAGGACGNGTTATAGAGAACTGGAAGGGAAGTTTCTCCCAGCTAGCCTCCCTTGCTAATGAAGCCATTAAGGATATCCCTAAGTTATTGGCTGACGCTGAGTCTGCAATGCCAATCTTTAACCCACCCAAGAAGGTTGAAACTTTCCTCAATTACCGCAAGAAGCTGATGAGGGAAATGAAGAATATGATGGCTAAGGCTCGTGATAGTTGATCAAGATTTTGTACCTTTAATGTGATGAACTNAAATGTTGTGGATGTTTTATGAGTTGCCCTATTGACTTTGTTTCATGTTAATTTTCAAATTATACGTTTGGCATTGTTTTCACATCTTTATAATTTCTNGCTATAACAATGGTGTTACTTTGTTTTTGCTCTTTCTCTTTCTCTTTCCATTTTTATCTTCTTCTTCTTAATTTATTTCATCTAATGAAATTCAGTTTAAAAATAACAATACGCTAAGTTTCCAAGACACCCTAAAGGACACGAACCAGTGAAAAATCATGGAGAACCAAGGAGAAGTTCAAGAGGGGATGAAAGCCGATATCCAACAACTGAAGGGACAAAAGAGCCAAATTCTAGAGGCCCTGAATGCATTACAAAGCCCTGGAGACTCGCAGGCACCGCGACCGCAACCTAGAGCATCGGAGGCACAAACTTTCCCTCCTTATGGTCTTCCTCCGAACTACACTCCACTCTCAGGAGAGGACTTGGGACATGTTGACAACCAAAAGGTCGAAGACAACGTAGTTGAAGTAGAAGACAAGCTTGGGGCAGACACTGTCGTAATTCATGGGGAGACAACCCAGTCAGGTATGGCAAACGTGATAATGACAGAACAACCCGAGATGAAGTCTTCACATTATGCTGTTGCACCAACAGGTTTTGAAAAATTAGAAATGCTTGAGAAGAAGTTGAGAGTCATAGAGGGCAAAGATGTGTTTGAATTTGGAGATGCTAGAAAACTATGCTTAGTCACAGATGTGGTGATACCTCCAAAGTTCAAGTTGCCAGAGTTTGAGAAATATCGAGGAAACACTTGCCCAGGGAGCCACATAACCATGTACTGCAGAAAAATGGCAGCCTATGCTCATGATGAAAAACTGTTGATTCACTTCTTCCAAGAAAGCTTAACTGGTGTGGCTTTGAGTTGGTACATGCGCTTAGAACCAGCTCACATCTGCTCATGGAAAGATCTGGTTGATGCATTCGTAAGGCAGTACAAATATAATAAGGACCTAAGACCTGACAGATTACAATTGCAGAACATGGTGAAGAACGAGTCTGAATCATTCAGAGAATATGCCCAAAGGTGGAGAGAAATTGTTGCTCAAGTAGAACCTCCTCTGAATGACAAGGAGATGACTACCATATTTCTGAATACTCTACAATCACCATTTTATGAGCACATGATAAGCAGTGTATCCTCAAGTTTTGCTGATATAGTTGTAATTGGAGAAAGAGTCGAGGGTGGCATAAGAAACGGGAAAATTGCACTAGTCCCAAATATGGTAGCGAGTCTGAATGAGTATGGACCTAGGCGCGAGAAAAATAGAGAACCAAAGACTAATTCGCATTTAACTGCCTATTCCCAGACATCACATTCTTATGGGTCCAATCGAGCCATAGAGCAGAGAAAGTACAATCGTAATGAGAAGGTCGTTAATTTCACTCCTATCCCCATGACCTATGCAAAGCTGCTGCCAGATCTGCTGCGCAACAACCTCATAAAAGTTTGTCCTACCAGGTCGGTACGACCTCTTTACCCGAAGAACTATGACATAAATGTCAGGTGTGATTATCATGAAGGAGCACGTGGGCATTCAATAGAGGCATGCAAGGCTTTAAAGCATAAAGTGCAATCTTTGATCGATTCAGGATGTTTAAAGTTTGAAGAAAGTCGATCCAATACTGTGGCAAGGCGAGAGTTCGCCTCTGCAAATGCCATGGACAAATGAAGAGGACTATAGGTCTATATAGGAAAGCATGGGTCATTGTAAAAAATGAAACTAATGTTGCTTTGCTTATATTTTGGAATTGTCTTGTTGTAAGGGCTATGCTCATTGATATTGTGCTTTCGCCTATGACTTTTGATGTGAACATCCATTACGCAGTTTCTCCGAGGGTTACTGGCAATCATGTCTTAATAGGGTGTCGTGGATAAAGCGAAAGCCGCAAATAANAAAATTGAAAAAACAAAAAAATGAAGGAAATCTTGAGTCACTTGTCTTTCTTGCAAATTTTCAAACTCTTGTTTTCTCGAAAATAGCAAAAACTAGCAAAAAAAAGAAGGGAAAATGATAAACCAAAAACAAAAGTTGCAGTGTCAGGCTTTTCCGAGGTCAAATGTTAAATCAAAAATAACAATTTGACATTCCTCTCAAGACGTTTGTGCACATGTTGCTTGAAAACCTTCACCCTTCAGTTTTCCCAAAAATAAAGGATCTTCCCAACAAACACTGTCAGTGCCCTCAGTAACAGAAACCCTTACACTGGGGCAAATTGGCTTGGTCAAATTTTTTCTCGCTTGCGCTAGTTGGGTGATCCCTGAATCCACTGAGGCAAATAAGGGAACAAAAGAATTTTCCAAAAAAAAAAAAAAAAAAAAAGAAAAAAAAAAAATTTTCAAAAAAAAAAAAAAAAAAAAAAGAGAAGAGAAAAACGACTTATGTTGAGGTCATCTAGTCGTAGAG
>NW_014541819.1:61052-61995 GCF_000741045.1 Vigna radiata var. radiata
CCATCTAACCAAAAGCATGGCAAAAGGAAATCAAACCAATTGGGGGTCATCCTTTTAACCTATCCTTTTCATACCCACTACCTCTTTCAAACAAGAACCACGCGCCAAAGAAAAATAGGGGCAACTTTGTGAATCTCACGCGAAGTCTTCGCCCTGAAATTCATCGACCCATAATCCCAAGACTGGGGCAGCTTTACAGACCGCCTTTGAATTTTCACCCTAATTTTCATGAATCCAAACCCCAGCTCATTTTCCCAAACACCAAACCGGGGCAACAAAATAAATAAATAAATAAATAAATATAAAAAAAATTGGTATATCGAGTTTGTCTTGACCCTCACATATTACATCTCCTTTGGGGATTTTAGTGTCCGCGTGACTGTCCCAGCCTTCCAAACCATTCTAAACAACTCTCTTTCTTTTCAAAATCATCCTCCTGCCAACAAATTCAAGCATGTGTGCACTGATGTCAAAAAAAAAAGTCAAAATGTAATAGTCTCAAATTTAGGCCTCGGAGGCATGACATTCCTCAGTTTTCACAAAACATTGAAAATAAAGACCAGTTTGATGATTGCAAGCAAGATGACTGACTCAAGAAAAAGAAATGCAAAACAAAGCAAATGTTTTCATCAATCAATCAGAAAGAGAATCTTTCGGATCGAGACCCTCTTCATTCATATGAATGGTTGTCGAATTCTTCTTTGAAAATACAAAAAAGAGTAGCATCAAAATCTCAACACTTTGGAATGAAAGGCTTCAATTCCTTACTGTCTTTCAAAAAATCAAATTTCTGTCAAAAATTAACAAAACATTTCACAAAATTGCGAATTTCAAAAATTTCAAAATTTCAAAAGCCCAGTTTTCATCTGGCCATTTCAAAATTCAAAAGCCCAGTTTCATCTAGCCATCTCAAAATTTCAAAAGCCCAGTTTCATCTGGCCAT
>NW_014541819.1:62420-73087 GCF_000741045.1 Vigna radiata var. radiata
TCCATATTGGCCCATAAGCCCAGTTTCGCCTGGCACACTAAGCCCAGTTTCTACACTGGTCCCCAAAGCCCAATCTCCATATTGGCCCATAAGCCCAGTTTCGCCTGGCACACTAAGCCCAGTTTCTACACTGGCCCCCAAAGCCCAATTTCCATATTGGCCCATAAGCCAGTTTCGCCTGGCCCCCAAAGCCCAGTTTTTACACTGGCCCCCAAAGCCTAATTTTCATATTGGCCCATAAGCCCAGTTTCGCCTGGCCCACTAAGCCCAGTTTCTACACTGGTCCCCAAAGCCCAATCTCCATATTGACCCATAGGCCCAGTTTCGTCTGGCTCCTAAGCCCAGTTTCCACACTGGCCCACAAGCCCAGCTCACCTGGCACCCTAAGCTCAAGTTTTTCTTGTGTTATCAACCCTAACTCGAGTTTTTATTCTTTCTCTTTCTCTTTTGAAATCCGGACGAAATTACTGTTTCTATCTTTACTTAGCTTTTTTACTTTGATAATACGAAAATATCAAATTTTCATATTATCCAGTAATATCTAAGTAAAGAGGGGCAGCTGTCAACACCCAATTTCGTCCGGAATAAATAATATATGTTTTTTTTTACTTTATCTTATTCTATGTTACTTTGTTTATCTTATGTCTTTTTATTCGTTTTAATTTTGCTTTTATTATTATCTTATTTCGTTTTACATTATTTAGTTTAATTTTGTTTTATTTTATTTTTATTATTTTATTTTTACACTTTTTATATTAGTTTTTTTTTTTATTTTTGTTTTATTATTTTAAGTTATTTCATTGTTATTCTTTTTTACGTTAGTTTTCTTTAGTTCTACTTTTATCTTCTTTTACTTTAATTTTTATTTTTTATTTATTTATTTATTTTTTATTTTAAAAGTCGTAGAAAACAAAACAAAAATCTAAAAAAAAGGAAAAAGAAAAAGAAAAGAGAAAAATACGAAAAAAAACTAGTCCACTATGTTCTTTTTTGGAATAGCATACTGGCTTCTCTCCATTATCAGTTTACGCAAATAGGCTTTCTATACTGAAAGGCATTTGATCCTGCAACACACACTTCTACACGCAACAAATTTTCGTCTTCTGGAAAAAGTTCCTCTGTACCTTGATTTTCTGCTACTGACCATACATCAAAGGGGAATGGCGTCGGCTTCGGCAGCGGCTCTGGCAGGTGACTCCTGATCCTTCTCGAGTTGAGTGACAAAACAAAGACGAAGAGAAAAATTGGGACGATACACCACTACAACAAGAGGACACAGTCACAACAGAGAAGCAGAAAAAAGGGCACAGGAAGAGAGGATTGAGGTCTAGGATCCATCCCCACCTCACAGAGAACTCTCAATTCCTGGGTTCACTCCCTTTATTCACTCAACAGAATCACACCCAACGGGAACCCCATTCTTCCATCACGCTCATCACGAAAATCCATCATCCCACCCAACTTCCACATCATCTTCCGACTATCAAAAACCCCAAAGTCATTTTTCACACACAAAAAACTTGATTCCTCTGTATCCCCCACAACATCCATTTTCTCACGCGCACATAGAAACGCTTTCATCATTTCATCTTTCACTCTCCCCTCATCTCGCTCAACACCTGAAAAACAGAGAACAAGTAAGCCCTAAGTTTCATCACCTCTTTTCTTAAGGTCAAAACATAAAGTGCAAAAACAGGGGAGGAATGGAGGGTTTGGAACGCTACAAAGATGGGCGGTACTCCTGCCGTGAGTAACGTCGTCGATGGTCTTGGCGATGACCGGTGGCAGCACCCTTGGCCGAGCTTGAACATTGTCATGGTGGCTTGGTTTGGTGAAAGCAAAGTCTGGGTGGGAGCAGACGAAGATGATGGTCCGTGGAAGTGCTCTTAGCCGGTGAGGAAAGACAACTTTTCTAGCGCAAGCGACACCACCGACGGTGACTCTTAGCAGGCCAAGGAGATGTACGGCGGCGCTAGCCTGGAACCATGGATCTGCCGTGGACAATGAAGAAGCCCCTAAGCCCCTTTTGATTCTACGCTGAAGAAGAGAACCCTAAAAGCTTTCTGATTTGGGAATAAAAAAGAGGCATAAGGTTTGGACCAAACAGATTTTGCGCCACCCCTGCATTTCATTGCTGCACTCCAATCCTCGTGGGCACACACCCCTGGTTTTTTCATCTTCTCACCTTTATTTTTATTGAGTTCTGTTGTTTGAATTTTGTTTTATGTTTTTGTTTTTACCTAGATTTTTTTTACTGCATGTGGCCCTATATGATAACCCCACCCCTTTATCTTATGTTTTATTTGGCTTTCATTTACTGTATTCTAACATTCAGTGCATACACTCATTTTCCTAATGAAAATATCCAATAAAAATTATAAAAGAATAAATAAAAGACAAACATTAAAAAAGTGATTAAAATTATGAAATTAAAAAAATCGTTTTACGACGTCTCATAGTATCTTCGTTTGCAAATAAAAAATAAATTCTGATTTGTTATATAGATTACGAAATTACAGTAAAAAATATAAAAAACGAAAAAAGTAAAGATTACATAATCATAAAAGTAGTTTTTGAAGTATTTTAACATTTAATATATTTTAATAGTTAAATGCATTTTTAACTTATTTCATTTTAAATAGTTAGGTGAATACTATACTCAATTCATATTACGTAATTTATTTTTATTTTTTATAATCTTAGTTCTTATATAAATATCGTTTCTAGAAAATTACAAAAAAATAAAAAATAAAAAATAAAATAAAAAAAGAAATATAAAAATACCAAAAATATATTTTAAGGGGTCTAGTACATGTGTGATCGCACGCATCGTCCTTGTGCTAAAAAACCCTTTCTTTACTATAAATAAAAGTTAAAAATATATTTTGAGGGGTCTAGTACATGTGTGATCGCACGCATCGTCCTTGTACTAGAAAGTTTTTCCTTTTCTATAAATAAAAATTAAAAATATATTTTAAGGGGCCTAGTACATGTGTGATCGCACGCATCGTCCTTGTGCTAGAAAACCCTTTCTTTTCTATAAAAAAAATTAAATTAAAAATATATTTTAAGGATTCTAGTGCATGTGTGATCGCACGCATCGTCCTTGTGCTAGAAGACTTTTTCTTTTTCTTACATAAAAATTACTAAAATACCAAAACATCCTTTCAAACAAACAATCAATTTTTCAGCCAGAACTACGTGATCCTTGATTCTCCATCCAAAGGGGAGATACGTAGGAGCAAGGCTAGTCCTTATCAGGCTCACTTTCCCAAAAATCCAAATTTTCCAAACAAACTTTCCAAATAATTCTCCAAACAAATTTTTCAAACGGTTTTCAAAGAACTACGTAACCCTGATTTCTCAGTCCAACTGAGAATACGTAGGAGCAAGGTCAATCCTTGTCGGGCACAAAAAATAAAAAAATATATTTTGTTTCTTAAGAACTTTATTTTTAGGGATAGTTAAATATTTTGCAAACCACATCAAATTCGCATATTTAATTAAAGGTACTGCCTTCGGGCAGGCGTTGTAGGGTGCTAATACCTTCCCTACACGTAACCGACTCCCGAACCCATAATCTGGTTTTCGTAGACCTTGCCTTATCATTTTACGGTTTTTCCGTAGTTTTCCAGAATAAACTATGGTGGCGACTCCAAACTCTTTTTTCAAAACTAGTTTTTCTTTTTGGATCGTCGTCGTCCCGTCGCGATTTTTCGGTTGCGACAACGTGCCATTTGCCTCTGCCCAAATGGATCAACGTGTGGAATGTGGGCAGTTGTTGTGTGCACCGTCCCTGCAGGCAGTAAAAAAAATAAAGAAACCAAAATCCCTTTCTCATGTGGGCCGTGGCATCACTTTTCCAAGTGTGCTGCAACATTTTTTTTTAATGTTTCATCCTTGGGCCCAATTGCCATTTCTTTTCAGCCCAAAATAATTCAATATTTATGTTGCAATGAAATCAGTGTGCAAGGCAAATAAATTGCAAGGGGGTAGTGGTGCACCACATTTAACTTCCAAATGTTCCAAATTACATTTCCAAAATTTTCCATGCAAGTAATAATGCAAATTAATATCTCAGATAATTCAAATTAATTAAAATTAGAATTTCTGGTCAAATTAAGCACAATTAGCAGAAACGGGAAAATTCCAGACATTTAAGCACAATTCCCTGATTTATTTAAGTGCAATAAACCAAATATAGTCAAGAAAATATTGACTCATCAAAATAGACCACACTTAGTCTTTTGCACTCCTGGGCAAAATCAAGACGCAAATTAAGGAACAGTTCTACGGACATCAGGGAAGAGATAGACGCAACATATAAAAAAAAAAGACTCACAAGGAAAGAAACAGAATTACACAGTTGTCAAGAAATTTGGACAAAGAAAGGAAGTAGACTGCATCCAACAAAGAATCAAAGAAAGCAGATACTCATGACATGATCCAAGATATTCCAACCATGGCAAAATGATTAATCAGCTTAAGAGGTGAATCAAAAGTAACAAAACCTCACAAATGCACTACCATTGTTTCTCTCAAATGTCTAAGGTAAATAAATTCAACTCAATGCACTCAAGAAAACAAGCAACAACATACTTGGCAAGCCTCTAATATCAATACTCAAAACATATGCATGTTCAAATCAAAAGGTCATTTATGGATGCAATGGGGTCAAGGAAAAGGGAGGATAAAATATGGATGAGAAGCTACAAACCAAAAGGAATAGAGGAACAATAGGGGACGAGTGTAAACACATTCAAACACACCCAAAACCTCTAATTCAATCCTCTTCTTGACTCTATTATTCACACAATTTTTTATTTTTCTCATTTTTCTGTATTTTTTTTTCTCTATTTTTCATCTTGTCTCTTTTCTTTTCTCTCTATCTAGGACAAAACAATAAGAGACAAGATACACACATATTTACAAAACAAAAGCAAGAAGAGGAACCAACTAGCCAATTCTCTTTTGAATCCCCAAAGAGACTGTTGGACTGTCGCACCTCATGCAAAATTTAATGTGCAATTTAGAAATGCAGTATAGCTAGGATGACTCCTAGGTCGTCTCTCAAGGACCAATTTTGTGGTTCAAAAATCAAGTCAAACACGAAGGTTGGGGGGGGGTTGTTGAAAAGTTTGTGAATGCGGATAAACAAAATCAAAACATAGACGCAACTAATAATTAAACACATATTTAAAAACGGTTTCAAAGACAAAATAAAATAGTCAGTCATTAACTTAATTACAGTGTTTCCAATCACAGATCAACAAAATAAAGTTGCGACTCAAACTTCTAATCCAACAAAGTTACCCAACTAAGCGAAGGTTAACGCAGTTTTCAGAAAAGCGAACTAAGCGGACGTAGTGTTAATGTCAAATCTAATTTACACGTTACATCGACTAAGCGAAGATGTAACACCAACTGGGAAACTAAGCGTATACCCAATTGCAAGTGCAAATACAGGTTTCACATTAACCAAGGTCAGAGTAGCAACCACAGTAACAGTCCAAAAATCTCAAGGAAACATTCTAATATCGTTAATGACCATCTTAATTAATTTAAGCTAGCATGACAATTAAATTATCTCTACCATAAATACAAGACAACATTAAGACAAAATAAAATAAAATACTAGACCAACAAGACAAGAAACAACTACCTAACACAGTTAAATTAAATTAAATGCAAAACTAAATTAAAGAAATCAAAAGCAACTAATCCTACTAATTAAACTAATTCAAACAAGGAATAATCAAACATGCTTTTTCCTACACATTCATGTGACCAAATACAACCAACCAAATAAAATTAAAAATGCAAAAGGCCTAAGGAAACCTCTTGGCCGTGAGTTACCATGCACCACATCCAAATTTGACTTTCTTTCTTCATTAAACAATTCCTTATGGTCTTTTTTTGTCCCATGTGCCTCATTTTCTAAGGAAATGTTCTCTTCCAACTTTCTACCAATGAAAACTATGCATTCCTCTCTCCATGCAGCAAAATAAAATGGAAACCACACACCAAGACACAAAGACCATGAGTTACCAAGTGATGGTTGCAAAAAGTGCTTCAAAAAGTCCACAAGTCAAAAAGGTGCTTAAATTCTTCTACCATTGTGCCACATAAGCAAGGTCAAAGCAAATAAAAACACAAAGCATCCCATTCTCATGTGCAATTCTCGGTAGCAATGCAAGGAAAACACAAAGACCAAAATGGTAATCTTCTTTCTATGAAAATGAGCCTCTCATGTGCTTGCCCAAATAAGGTAAAAACTTAAATGCTCCATTTCTCTCCCCCTTCTACACACCAAACGGTTTTTCTTCAACAAACATGCATCCAAATGTTTTCTCCACCTCTTCTCCACCGACAATACACCAAGGAATCCCAAGTTTCAATTGCAAAATAATACAAGAGCAACAAACCCAAAGTCTACCTTCATCAATCCAACTTCAACACTAACTTTTCTTCAAACTTTTGCTAAAAACAAAATGGAATTCCCAATCCCCTTTTCATTACTGTCCAACCATCATCATCAAACACAATGTTCCAGCTCCTAATTTGCTTCCAACCATCAAAACAAAAACTCAAGAAGAAAATGGCTCAAGCATCAAACACCCATGCACCAACTCAAACTTTCTTCACTACAAAACTCAACAAGAACTTCATTTTCATCATCCAACCAAGAAAACTTGAACTTAAACATCCAAAGTGCAGCAAAAGGAAAATCAAAACGAAAATAAGCCTTCATTCAACCAAAGGAAACTCCATGAAAAATGCAAAGAACCACCTCTAAGCTCAAGCTTTCAACATTCAAAATGAAAAACCAAGAAGGAGAGTGACGGTTATCCCTTCCTTCTAGAAAAGACAAACAAGATTGCAAGCTAAAGATGAAGAAAAATGTGTCCTTGGTTCATTCAAGCTCAAAAACGAAAGGCACCCACCATGGTCTCCAAGAGAGAGTTCATACAAGCAAAATGAAAATGAGAAGTGGAGACCAAATGTGTGTCTCGACAATTGCTCTCTAAATGTCGTCCAACACCCTAAAAATGGTGGGGTCTACCTTTAAGAAACCTTAGGGTTTGGTGCCATGTGTCCCTCAAAGTTTTGGCCCATCATAAAATTTGCCAACATTGGCCCAATGCACAAAATCCTAATTAAAGTTCCTAAACAACTAAGTTACAATTTAATTAAAATTGGAATGACTAAATGTTGAGTCTTTAATGTGCACGCCACCATCCTAATGCTCTAAATGATGTTTCCCAAAATTTCCCTGCAACCAAAAATGTAATTAATCAGCTCAGAAAATTCAAATTAGTGAAAATACGAATTTCCGACCAAATTAAGCAGAATTAGGAAAAATGGGGAAATAACGGACAATTAAACACAATTCCCTGATTTATTTAAGTGCAATAAACTAAATACAGTTAAGAAATAATGACTCATCAGAGACCACACTTATTCCAAAAACAATTCCAAAGCTCCAAAATTCCTTAAGGTTAAGGTAAACATGGTTTTTCACTTAGGGTTAGTTTATGATCTCTAAAGCAAAGAAATGGGGAAAGCATAGGCTCAAAAGGGGTTATCAAAGGATAAAAACAGGGTAGGCTCATTTGGCTAGAGAGGTTCAACGACAAAACTGCCTTTATCAATTCCAAACATGCATATCAATCAAGAATTATCAACAGAGTCAAGCCAAGGCATATGTGCAAGCAATCAAGAGACATGTCACACACAAGAAAGAATATCAAGTGGCTCAATTCTCACGCAGGGTATTTCTGTCACAATGAATTCAACTCTCAAACATCATAATCATTTTTCAAGGAGAGAAAAACAAGGATTTCAAGCCAATCAGAGTATCAATGAAGTGAAAGATAAATCTACAACCTAAACCAAGTCCAGAAATCAAGAGAAACATGCAAAACTGTACACAAGACACAACAAAAGCTACCTAGAGAACAAAAAATTTAACGTAGAAAACATAAACTAACAACGAAAAATCAAAATCTCCCCCAATAGACCACACTTAAACTACACAGTGTCCTCAATGTGTCACAAGCATAAGATCGCAATCATAACAATCAACAGATCATGGACAAGTGCAATAAAAGCGGGAAAGGGAGGAGAAGGGAAAAGGAAACTCCCCTGATCATGGTGGCAGTTGCCAATTTTGGACTTTCAGGGAGAGGTCTTCCACCATTCGATTCAGCAAGGAAGTCTTGAGGAGGAATTGCTTCAACCGCCAAATCTGATCAAGCAGGAAGATGTCCTCCACAGTTGGATCTAACAAGCAGTGATTGTTGATGAGCGGATTCAGCTGGTGCCTATTAATGTTCAAACTGTTGTGTCTACTGGCACCCTTATCTTCCACCGTGGGTGTGTGTTGATCACATTCATATGTACCTCTTGCAACATGGTTAGTGCAATGTGGTTCCACAAAAATAACATGCAGGGGTATAACACCCAATCTCAGTGTAACAAGCTGACCCTTAGATACATTCTAAGAACATGAATCACTTTCAAATGTAGAAACAATAGCAACCACAGACTCAGATTCATGTTCAATGGATGGAGAACAAACATTCAGATCTGATAGAAAAAAGTGGTGCTCATCATGCAAAGACAGAGAATTAGAAGCATGCTCATCAACAATAAAATCATCAACATACCCATCATCAGCATAATCATCAACAACAAAATCTATCTCAGGTATGTTTACCTCTAATTCCTTGGATGTGGCTAAAGTCGTGGAAGGTGAAGCTGGTCTACCTATCTCAAAAATGGTGCTCATATCTGCCCGTTCCTCAACCTTTTCATCAGACTCACAGTTAGTATCACCCATCATAAAGTTGGAAGCTGGTTGTATCACAGAATTAATTTCAACACAAATAGAGCAAGAACCAACTTCACAACTATATTTAAAATTTTCAGAAAATTGTGAAAGATCAAAATTTAATCCTAAGTCTAAAGCATCTTCAATTTTCATAGTTTCTATATCAAAATCATCACTAACATGTGAATCTCCTGCAGAATCAAGAATAATTGAATTCATAAAGAACTCAGGCAAAGAAAGTGGGAATTCAAGTTTAGAGAAAACCTATGTTGATTCATGATTCATTTCACCAATAACAACAGAATGAGAAACTACATCCTCAGGTGCAAGAGGGGAGGCATAAGAGGGTGCAAAAGTAGATGGTGCAGTAGTAAGCTCATGACTCTACTCCCCATCTCCTATGTGAATGGCACTGACATCATCTGGAAGTTGAATAGTCTGGAATGGTGATTCCTCTGAAACTTGAGACTATTCCTCGGTGCATTGTGAGGCCATTTGCCCCCACAACTCATTCAATGTAGGCTCAGAAGAAGTAGAAGATTTGGCAGGTTCCTCTTACTGTTGTTGTTGCCTCTGATTTTTCTGTTGTGGTTGCTTGTTATTGTAGATGTTAGTAGCATAAGCTTAGGCTCATCATGAGCAACATGGTGCTGCAAAGAAGGACATGCATCTGTATAGTGGTCACTAGAAGGACATATAGCACACAACCGTGCAACAGATGCATATGGAGGTGCTGGTCTCTGGTTAGATGCCAACTGTGTCACCAAACTCACACGAGAATCAAGCTTGCTTTCCAATTTTCTACCAGCAACTAATGAAGAATGGGCAGGCTCATGAAACTGCCACTATTGTGGTTCCTGAACAGGTGTAGAAGGCATACAAGAATTCAGAAATGGTTGATATTGCTGTAGAGCATTATACCATCCCAAGCTAGGGTCATCCAATCCAGGATCGTTACTATGACCACACTGAGCAGGGAAGAATTTATCCAAGAACGTATCCTTAAGATCTTCCCAAGAAGTGATGGATCCTGGAGGAAGACAATATAGCCAATCCCTTGCTGCTTCTTGCAATGAATGTGGAAATGCCCTTAAAAACATGTCTTCATCCGGGACATTGATAACGGTCTAAAAACCGTTATTTTCATACTTAAATTTGATAGTAAAACACACCCTTTATGGCTTAGAATGAGCTTCAAATCAAGTAAAACACTTAGTTCTGTCTTGTGAGAGTCAAAAGTTGGTTTTAGAGATATTATGCTTGTTTTGCAGGGTTTTTAGATGAATTGAAGATGGAAGTGAAGTAAGGTGGACTTAGATCCATTGTTAAGTCCCTGACAAGTGTACCAGATTGTTATCAAGTAATATAAACGGGTAAGTCCGAGTATCGTTTTCCCAAAGGACTCTTAGGCCTTAACTTTCATGTAAACAAATCTTGTAAGACTTGAGAAGAGAATAAATTTGGTGGTTATATGCAAAGAACAAAAATAAACATGCAATGCAGTTGATTCAATTANTTTTGAGAAACTATGGATGAATGGTGTTGTTGGGGTTTACAATTTCATCTTATNCACTCTCATATATCTACTCTNCTTNTTTANTTCACTTATTTATCTAATTGCCATGCATACTTTCTAGTTTACCCTTAACCCAATCCCTTGGTGNAAAGAGCCTATTATTAATTACNGGCTTNNTATCCCTAGCCTCCCCTAGTAACCAATAATGNAATGCGATCGGAAGCAAATACAATTGACCGTNCTACCCCTATCCCTAGGCNATANTGGCATAATCAAGGAATTTCCCACCAGTTCATGACANTANNANNNNTNNNCATA
>NW_014541819.1:73183-112323 GCF_000741045.1 Vigna radiata var. radiata
CATATGAAATAAATAAGAATTTGAATATATGAGTGATGAGTCGATATTTTATTACCATTCACTTAGTTTTTCACTCCGAATTGTGTTGATGATTTGTGCTTAATTCTTAGTTATTGTGTCATTTTCACCATTTGGGCTTAATTAGACCAATAATTCTGAATTTAATTAATTTGAATTAATTGAGCTTAATTATTCCTATTTTTATTTTTCAGGGAAATTTTGGAATCACACTGTGAGACTTTTGGAAGGGCACCAATTAAGTGAAGACTCTCCACAAAAGACACTTTAGGATTAGTCAAATTTTAATTTAGTAGATTAGGCTTTTTAAACTAAATTTTGTATTTTTGGGCCAATTTTGTAGAATAGACAAAAGCCCAATTGTGAAGGTGGTGACATGGCTCTAGGGTTTTATTGTAGGTGGGCCCCACCCATATGTAAACATTCTCAAACCTAGGGATTTGGAGGGCCAACCGTCATTGTTGCGGAGGAATTTTTTTTGGCTGACAACACACATGCTTTGCTCACGGTTTTTGAATGTTTTTGGGGAGGTGGAGAAATGACTTAGAGCTCTCGGTTTTTTTTTATATTGGCTGAATGAATGAATCATGTTTCTCTTTTATTTTTATTTTTCCTTCCATCTTGTGAAATGCTACAACAATTCTCTTCTTTCCTTGGGAACTTATCATTGAATGAAAATGGTGCTAGAGTAGAGACCCGTCATTCTCTCAGTTTTTTTTGTTACCTTGAAAAACGTTTTCTGAGAGTTGAGCAACGTTGTTCTCGAAATTTATTTTATGGAGTGAGAATTTGATTAACGCTGATGTTTTTCTCGGTCAAGGGAACACTTTTCCTTTCCATTTTGCTGCAAGCATTGGAATGATGAGAGAGGGCTTTTATTATTGTTTTTTTATTGAATGCAAGATTTTACCGTGAGTTGGTAGTTGCTGGAGGTTAAGTGCTAACATTTCTTGCTTCAGTGAATGAGAAATGAGAATGGTGTGGGTTCGGTGATGGGATTGTTGGTAGCCTAGAATAGCTTGTTTTTATTTTTCTTTATTTTATTTGGTGAATGAAGAGTGATTTGAATGGAGAATGTGTTGAAGTCATAGCTGCTACGTTATTTATTGGGAAGCACATCTTCAATTGAGTGTTCACGGTTTTTACTGAATTAAAGTGATTGTGGGGTCCGATGCTTTCTTGGAAGCTTCAATTGGAGTGAAGAAATGCATTTGAATTCTCTTAGGAAGCCACGGTCATGCTGCAGGGAAAGTGAAGTTTAATCACCAATTTAATTGCTCTTACAAAAAAAAAGGGGTGTTACGGTCCTTGGTGTTGACGGATTGGCAAGTGTACCAAATCGTACAAGTAATATAAATGGTAAGACCAAGTATCGTTTTTCCCAAGAGACTCGTATGACTTTCTCTTTCACGTGAATTAAAATAATAAGACTTGAAAAATAAAATTTAATAAATTGGATTTGAGGATAAAAATATTAACATGCAAAATAAATGTTGATTCAATTGACAAGTGAAAACAATGGATGGATGGATGTTATTGGGTACTAACAAGTTCATCTATTCCACTCTCTCTTACATTCTACCCTTGATTATTAGATTGATTAAATTGTTATGCGACTTTCTTAGCCTCCCCTTAACCCGATCCCTCGGCGAAAAGGGCCTAATATCAATTACCGGCTTGCTATCCCTAGCCTCCCCTAGTAATTAATACCACCTTATAAATAGAAGTTAGCGCAATTGATCGTCCTACCNCCAACAACAAAGGGTTTAGTTCACCATAATCATGGTGAAACTAGATGAAATATGAAAGAATGGAAGAAATAACCCTGAACTTGGTTGAATGGAGCCTAAGCATCCAAGGAACCTCCTCCAAGGTATGTGGAATAGCTTTGGACATTTCTCTCTGCCAACAGAATCCCATCCTAATTCGCACTGGGCTATATATAAGCCTAAAAAGATAACAGATAGATTACAGAAAGATTTACAGAATCTAGCTAAAAAAATAGACAACTGCCCAGGCGCCTAAATTCACTGCTCTGCGGTTTGCCTCTTGCCGCTTTGACCGCTTAGCCGTCAATTTTGCCGTTGAATGGTTTCCCTCTGATCGCTCTGAGCGCTCAACGGACCACTCTGGCGCTCAGCGGCTTGCTTGACCCTTGTTTTCATCATTTTTCTCTTTCTTTCATGGGTCTAACTCCACCTTACTTCACTTCCATCTTCAATTAATCTAAAAACCCTGCAAAACAAGCATAATATCTCTAAAACCAACTTTTGACTCTCACAAGACACAACTAAGTATTTTACTTGATTTAAAGCTCACTCTAAGCCATAAAGGGTGTGTTTTACTATCAACTTTAAGCATGAAAATAACGGTTTTTAGACTGTTATCACAACCCCAAACTTAGAACTTTGCTTGTCCTCAAGCAAACAAGACAAAACTTGGCTTTCCACTTCTTCATCAAATAATTCACACTTTTCAAAACTCTTTTTCCTCATGACAAGTTATTATACAATTCAAATTTTAGTGGAATCCTACAAAGATGCATGTATGCTTTCAATCCATCTTAGTTCACATAATCAACTTTTTCCAACAGATATTTTGTTCATGAATGATCAATCAACTAAGCATAGATATGAACATGGACTTAACAATTCTCACCAAGCAAGTGTTTCACTCAATCACTTAAGTGTTTAGGAGGTCAATCTACTTTCTACTGTTCACATGTCACATAAAAATTTATTGTCATTCATCTAAAACAATCAAAATCTTCACATGCATATGTCATCACAAGGACTTTTTCAAAGGCTTGTATTGTGGTTGGGCTATCAAGAAAATCGTTTTTTCTGGAATACAAAATCCTTGAGTTAAGAGAGTTTAATTCATCATTCAAAGTTCAAACACACTCTTTCTTTAACCAATCTCACTCATTCCCAACTTTTTCCCTTTTTCCTTTTAGCTTTTTTCATTGAGTTCATTTTACATGCTTTTCTGTTTTCTTCTTTTCTTTTCTTTCTCATGCATTTTTCTTTTTCATCATTTGAACTCAATGCTTTTGCTTTTGCCTTTTTCTTTCCCCATACAACCCCAAACTTGAACCTTTTTATCACATATAATTATTCTCAAGCCTAACTCAATGTAAATCAATTCAAACAAGGGTTTTCATATTGTTTAAGGTCAAGGTTCAAAAAGGGTATATCATTTAAAATTCTTTGGGTGAAAATTTGGCTAAGTAAGGGCTTTCCAAGCATGGCCTTGATCATATGACATAAACATGCAATTCAATCAATTATCAAGATTAAGTCAATATCATCCATGATTCCTTGTAAACAGTGCACACAACAATAAAACTCTGAAGCTCAATTCCTCACATAATTATGCTTTCTCACTTCTCACATGAATCCTGCTTAGCATCAAAATCACAATCATGAATCACTTACTCTTCTGTTCACATAGCTAATGAACCATCAACCTGGATATCAACCTTCACACATTCTCAATCATCATCCACAGTCAATCATCAATAGTAAACAACTCATCATGTAATAATAGTGAAACATTATCTAAATAAGTGTACAAGCCAAGCATAGACTCAAACATAAATTCAACCTATATTATTAATTCTAGGTACAAAGAAAAAGAAATAGAAAAATCACTGTCATATGCTGTCAATCATCAGTAGATGCCATCAACGCAGATCCTCATCTGAGGCATCATCATCCTCATCCTCCTGGACATCCTCAAAATCTTCATCTTCCTGGTTATCGTCCTGTCCTCCTGAAGTCCCAGCAGCTCCGGACCCACTACCATGTGTCTGTCCCCGAGGCAAAGCCATCACACTACGAAACTCGTTCATAGTCCACCTGTGCACTGGTGGCTGGTCATAAAGTCCTATGATCATCTCGGCAGTGGCCTCGTGCAGTCTGCAACGGGACTCCATCCTCGCCTCCATCATAGACATGTACATGTCTCTCATCTGGAATGACTCAGGCTGTTGTGCCGGTGAATCTACAGGCTCATCTACCTGCTGTGTTGCTACCCTCCTAGGACGTCTCCTAGGGACTGCTCCAGCTAGCTTGTCACCTCTACAATACTGATGAAAATAGGAGGCATCAATAGTTCTCCTCGGCCTCTCAAAGGGTGGAACTGAAGTGTCCATTCCTGCTTGCTGGCACAAATATGAAATTAGGGACGAATGTCCTAGTGGCGTCCTACTGCTCACGGTGTTGGCGCAACTCAAAATCTCACTGGTAATGATCTTACCCACATTCACGTCCATCTTCCTCAACATACAATAGATAACCAGAATCCGATGTAAAGTGATGTCAGAAACATGAGAACATGGCTAGATGTTGGCATGAGTAAATGTCATCCAGTATTTAGCTAGGGCAGTTAAGTCTGCCCTAAGTATGTTCACCAACGCTCCATTAGGGTTTCTCTGAAAATGCCTCCTAGGGATGCACATTACTCGCCTAATGTCTTCATAATCCCTGCCCCCCTAGTATAGCAGCATACCTGCACTGCTCTCCTGGCCACTCAGTCCCTAGAAAAGCGTTGATGGTATTAGGATCATAGCTGATCAAGTGCCCACGTACATAGCTCATGTACCTCCCTGCAGACACTCCTCCTCTCGGTAAAGCGTTGGCGTAAAAGTCCTTCACTAACTCAATACTAGCTGATGCTGGATATGTTGTCAGTCTCTCCCAACCTCGCCTTTCAATTTCCAAACCAAACTCTGGAGCCCAGTCAGGAATGCACATGGCTTTTCTCTCCATCAGCAATCGCCTTTCCTGGACTATAGCAAAATGTTTTTCACGCTTCCTTGAAAGGAACCTCGAAGAATAATATCTCTTAGGTATCTCTGGTTCCTTCTTTTTGTTGCCTATTGTCTTAACTCTTCTTGAGGTAGAAATTCCTGCACAAATCAATTTCATCCAACAATATTCATAGAAACATCATTAGAGGTTAGTGCATCATCAGATCATACAATTCTTTGAGGAAAAACAAGGCTCCTCAACACACAAATATCCAAAAATGAAAATATAGGCAAAACAGCTGCAGACCGCTTAGCGTCAAAAGAGACCGCCCAGGCGGTTTGCCTCAAGCCGCGTCACCGCTCAGCGCCAAAACATACCGCTCAGCGGTGGAAGCTAGGGTTTTTCAAAATCTTTGCCTATTTGATCCTAATCTCCACTCTTTTGCTAAAATCATCAATGAAGACCAAAATCATGCAATTCAATCGGTTCAAACAGTTCCTATTCTATCAATTCATGCATAGAAATCAAAAGCCCTAATTTATCATGTCCCTAAGCATGTTCATCCATAATCCCAAAATAGAAACCCCAAACATGAATTTGCATACTTACTTGAGTGGAGATTGTGAATGCTTGCAGAAAATTTAATCAATTGATGATGGATATCCTCTCCAATGCAAAGCCCTCAACTAAAAACCCCAAACTTTGACAAAACAATGGTGGAAAAGTTGAATTTTTGGTGAGTGGGTGAATGAGAAAGTGAGGAAATCTTTCTAAAATGCTCTTGAAAGAGAAAGGAGAGTGCTAGGGCTTAGGGGGACTGATGAAGGTTGAAAAACAGTTATTTTCATATGTCATTTTAGACCTAATTACGCCCTTTACTACTTGGAATGAGCTTAGAATCAAGCAAAACTCAATAAATGAGTCTGTAGAGAGTCAAAAACTGTTTTTAGCGATATTATGCTTTTTTGCATTATTTTGTAGCTATTTTGAGGAAATGAAGAATGGAGCTGAAGATAAAGGTCGTAGACTCAAGAAAAGAGAAGAAAATTGAAGATTTGAAGAGTCGACGCACCGCCTGGCGGCAACTTACACCGCTGGGCGGTCCAGGGCGAGGAGTAGACACTGGCGTTGGCGTTGGGCGGTTTTGAGGGAAACTGCCGGGCGGTTTGGAGGCTTATGGGAAACTGCTGGGTGGCACACTTATTCCGCCGGGCGGTGGACCGTTGGGCTTGGGCCTATTTTCTGTTGCGCTCCTCACCTATAAATACCCCTATTTCGAATTCAGAGTCATTCTTTTGACAAGGGAGAACGGCCAAACCTAATTTTGTTCTCTGGAGAGGATCTCTTGGATGCTTAGGCTCCTTATCATCTTTTCTAGGGTTTTCTTTTCCATTCTTCTTCCATTTTTCATCTAGTTTCACCATGTCAACGGTGAAGTAAACCCTATTGTTGTGGGGGAAACAATGTAATCTTTCGATACTCTCTTTTGTTGAAACTCTTGATTATTTATATTGTTTCCATATGGTTGATTGTTAATTGTTGGGTTCTCATCTGTGCTTAAGGCCTTTATCGTTTAACTCATTCNAAAATTGTTCCTAAAAATACAAAATTTTTCCAACAAGTTCAGCCCTTCTTCTTTGCGTTGGGATCTCCATCATCCCACCAGCTCACTTTTCTTCGGTCCACCTTTTTGGTAACTTTTGAATATGGTCTTTGAATCTCCACCATTCCTTTTTCCTTCAGCTCCTTGACCATCCATTCCTTTCTCTTAAATCTCACCTTGCTCCCTGGTAGGAGTGGATCTACTTTTGCTTTTGGATGAATGGTTCTTCTCCCTTCATTTTCAGGCACCTGCAAAACACAGCAGCTGTCAAAATAATCATCAACTGTTAAGCTTTCTTCTTGTTCTTCATTCACCTTTGGCTTCTCAAATGTTGTTCTTTTCACTGTCTTAATCTCATCCCCTTCACGGCCAATATAGAGAAATAAATACTTCAAATCTCTCATCATTATTCTTCCATTATGAACATCAATAAACATCTTTGATTTTGCCATGAAGGGTCGCCCAAAAATCACAGGATGCTCATCTTCTGTTTTAACATCCATGACAATGAAATCTGCTAAAAACTCAAGACAGTCTATTCGCACAACAACATCTTCCACCATTCCTACTGGTCTTTTTTTAGAACCGTCTACCATTGTTATCGTCAAATCAGAGGGTTTCAACACAAGTCCACCGATTTCCTTCAAAAGTTCTGTGGGTATCAAGTTGATGCTGGATCCAGAATCTATCATAGCTTCCCCATCCCAATCATTCAGGGAACATAACAGTGTTAAACACCCTGGGTCTTTAGCCTTAGGAGGATAATTACTCTTTTGTGGGTGAACAACAAGATCCTCTTCTTCATCTGTAAGCTCCATCTCATCCTCCTTGTGATTTTTGATTCTTTCTGAATGGGGAGGACTCTGCTCATTTTCTAAAGGTGACATTGTCACTTCACCAACTTCTTTTTCCTTAATATTTTCCTCTCCTTCATCTTCACTACTCATGGGTTCAAAGAATTCACCCATTAACGTCTCTTCTTCTTCACTGTTAACCACATGGAATTTCCTCCCAACCATCTCAACTGTCTTCGTCCTAACCACTCTGACTTGTAATAATCTTGCACTCCCTCTTAGGGTTAGCCTCAGTGCTGGCCCTAAACTGGTTTTTTTCTGTAATTTCTATTCTTGTTGCCAGCTGCCCAATTTGTGACTCCAGTGATTTAAAGTTGGCCTGATTGTTATTCACTTGCTGCTCATATCTTTTGTAGAAGTCATCAAATCGATTACTCAAGGCTCTGACAGACTCAGTCAAATTACTTACTTGCTGCCACAGAGGTAATGGTTGTTGCTGCCGGACGTTTCCTCCTTGACCCGAAGAAGCATTCTGGCTTTGCCCAATACTTGGATGATTTTTCCAACCTTGGTTAGAGTTACCTTGGTTGAAATTTCCCTGTTTGTACTGAAATTGGGCCCCCATATAATTTACGTCCTNCTGCATCTCTTCTGTAAAAGCACATTGACCATTAATATGGTCACCACCACACAAATCACATAATTGTTGTGCCTGGGAAATATTTCTGAGTCCTCGAGGAAGTTCAGAAACGACCTTTAGCAACTTGTCCAATTTCTGACTGAGGAGGTGATTTTGTGCTGCTGCTGCATCTTTAGTGGGGAGATGTAAAAGTCCTCCTTTTTACGTGCCACTTTCATTCTGCGACACTTCATTGAGAGCCATCTCTTTCATTCTTTCATTCCCTAGTACTATACTGCAATGCTAAATTGAAATCAAATTTGTGTGGGCCGCGACACCCAACAATGAGGGTTTCAAAAGATTACATTGTTCCCCAACAACAAAGGGTTTAGTTCACCATAATCAAGGTGAAATTAGATGAAATATGAAATAATGGAAGAAATAACCCTAAACTTGGTTGAATGGAGCCTAAGCATCCAAGGAACCTCCTCCAAGGTGTGTGGAATAGCTCTGGAGCGGTCAAAGCGGCACAAGGTAAACCGTTGAGCGGTGAATTTAGGCGCCTGGGCGGTTGTCTGTTTTTTAAGTTAGATTCTATAAATCTTTTTGTAATCTATCTGTTATCTTTTTGGGCTTATATATAGCCCCAGTGCTAATTAGAATGTGATTCTTTTAGCAGAGAGAAACGTCCAGAACTATTCCACACACCTTGTAGGATGTTCCTTGGATGCTTAGGCTCCAATCTACCAAGTTTAGGGTTATTTCTTCCATTCTTTCATCATATTTCATCTAGATTCACCATGATTATGGTGANTTACTGACAAGTGCTAAACAGGTTTGGGTCAGGCTCGTGATGTTAAACAAGCGCTACTAGGAGGCAACCTAGATTTCTTCTTACACTTTTGCATTTAAATTCTTAGAATAGGTTGAATTTTAATTTTAGTGTGTATCCTTGGTTTGAATACTCTTTCTGAAAATGTTTGACTGACTGATGTGCATTATGGAGTTATTTGATGATTATTTGATGTGGATGAGAATTGAGTTGCAATGCATGTTGATATTCTGTGAAATAGATGTGTGATGAATTATGATTGTGGATATGATGCTAAGCAGGATGCATGATTGAATTTTGTGTGAGGAAGCATGTGTGTGAGATTTTGAGCTCTAGAGTTTTATTGTTGTATGCATTGTTCACAGGAAAACATGAATGATATTGCTTTAATCTTGATGATTGATTGAATTGCATGTCAATGTCAAATGATCAAGGCCATTTTTTAGAACCCTTCTCTAGCCAAATTATCACCCAGTGCTTGAAATACTATACCCTTTTTGAACATTAGCCTTAAGTGGGATGTTAACCCTTGTCTTGAAATTCTTTACCTTGAGTTAAGATGAGCTTAATTGTATGTGATGAAAAGGTTCAAGTTTGGGGTTATATGGGGGAAAATTGAAAAGCAAGTGAAAGGCATTGAGCTCAGATGTTGTGAAAAGAAAAAAAAAAATTCATGGGAAAAAGAAAAGAAAAGAAGAAAAGCATGAAGATGAGCTCAATGAAAAAGAAAAGAAAAGGCAAGAAGTTGGGAATAAGTGAGATTGGTGAGAAAGAGAGTTATGCTTAATTGTTAAATATTATGAAAACTCTTTTAACTCAAGGATTTTGTTTTCCGAAAAAACCAATTTTTCTTGTTAGCCCAACCTCATACAAGCCTTGGAAAAGTCCTTTTGATGACATTTGCATGTAAAAATGTTAATTGTTTGAGATGAATGGCAATTTTGTTTCATGTGACTTGTCAACAATAGAGAGTTGGAGTGTCACCTTAAACACTTGAGTGATTGAGTGAAACACTTGCTTGGTATGAACTGTTAATTGTCATGAGTGCATTTTTGCTTAGTGGATTGGTTATTCATAATGTATAACATCTGTTGTGCAATCTCTGGATTGAAAGCATGCATGCATCTTATTTTGGATTTCACTGAGGATATTGAATTGAGTAGTTTTGTCATGTACTTTGGGATTGTTGAAACATTGGATGGAAGAGGATAAAGCCAAGTTTTGTTTTGTGTGTTGTTTTGTTTTGTTTGCTTGAGGACAAGCAAAGTTCTAAGTTTGGGGTGTTGATGAAAGTTGAAAAACAGTTATTTTCATGTCATTTTAGACCTAATTATGCCCTTTACTACTTGGAATGATCTTAGAATCAAGCAAAACTCAATAAATGAGTCTATAGAGAGTCAAAAGCTGTTTTTAGCAATATTATGCTTGTTTTGCATTGTTTTGTAACTATTTTGAGGAGATGAAGAATGGAGCTGAAGATAAAGGTCGTAGACTCAAGAAAAGAGAAGAAAATTCAAGATTTGAAGAGTCGACGCACTGCCCGGCAGCAACTTATACCACTGGGCGGTCCAGGGTGAGGAGTAGACACTGGCGTTGGCGTTGGGCGGTTTTGAGGGAAACCGCCGGGCGGTGACCCTTCTTGCCAGACGGTTTGGAGGCTTATGGGAAACCGCCGGGCGGCACACTTATTCCGCCGGGCGGTGGTCCGTTGGGCTTGGGCCTATTTTCTGTTGCGCTCCTCACCTATAAATACCCATATTTCGAATTCAGAGTCATTCTTTTGACAGGGGAGAACGACCAGACCTAATTTTGCTCTCTAGAGAGGATCTCTTGGATGCTTAGGCTCCTTTTCATCTTTTCTAGGGTTTGCTTTTNCTGACAGACTCAGTCAAATTACTTACTTGCTGCCACAGAGGTAATGGTTGTTGCTGCCGGACGTTTCCTCCTTGACCCGAAGAAGCATTCTGGCTTTGCCCAATACTTGGATGATTTTTCCAACCTTGGTTAGAGTTACCTTGGTTGAAATTTCCCTGTTTGTACTGAAATTGGGCCCCCATATAATTTACGTCCTNCTGCATCTCTTCTGTAAAAGCACATTGACCATTAATATGGTCACCACCACACAAATCACATAATTGTTGTGCCTGGGAAATATTTCTGAGTCCTCGAGGAAGTTCAGAAACGACCTTTAGCAACTTGTCCAATTTCTGACTGAGGAGGTGATTTTGTGCTGCTGCTGCATCTTTAGTGGGGAGATGTAAAAGTCCTCCTTTTTACGTGCCACTTTCATTCTGCGACACTTCATTGAGAGCCATCTCTTTCATTCTTTCATTCCCTAGTACTATACTGCAATGCTAAATTGAAATCAAATTTGTGTGGGCCGCGACACCCAACAATGAGGGTTTCAAAAGATTACATTGTTCCCCAACAACAAAGGGTTTAGTTCACCATAATCAAGGTGAAATTAGATGAAATATGAAATAATGGAAGAAATAACCCTAAACTTGGTTGAATGGAGCCTAAGCATCCAAGGAACCTCCTCCAAGGTGTGTGGAATAGCTCTGGAGCGGTCAAAGCGGCACAAGGTAAACCGTTGAGCGGTGAATTTAGGCGCCTGGGCGGTTGTCTGTTTTTTAAGTTAGATTCTATAAATCTTTTTGTAATCTATCTGTTATCTTTTTGGGCTTATATATAGCCCCAGTGCTAATTAGAATGTGATTCTTTTAGCAGAGAGAAACGTCCAGAACTATTCCACACACCTTGTAGGATGTTCCTTGGATGCTTAGGCTCCAATCTACCAAGTTTAGGGTTATTTCTTCCATTCTTTCATCATATTTCATCTAGATTCACCATGATTATGGTGAACAAAACCCCTTGTTGTTGGGGAACAATGTAATCTTTTGAAACTCTCATATATTCAAATTCTTATTTATTTCATATGCTTGTCATATACTTGTTTATCAATTGTTGGGTTCTCATCTATGCTCAATGCTTTTATTGTTTAACTCATTCAGTAAAACAAGTTTGTCTTTATCGATATGGGGACGTACAGTAATGTCATGAACTGGTGAGAAATTCCTTGATTATGCCAATATTGCCTAGGGATAGGGGTAGGATGGTCAATTGTATTTGCTTCCGATCACATTGCATTATTGGTTACTAGGGGAGGCTAGGGATAGCAAGCCGGTAATTAGCAATAGGCTCTTTTCACCAAGGGATTCTGTTAAGGGTAAACTAGAAAGTTTGCATGGCAATTAGATAAATAATTGAAGTAAATAAGAAGAGTAGATATATGAGAGTGGATAAGATGAAATTGTAAACCCCAACAACACCATTCATCCATAGTTTCTCAAAACTAATTGGATCAACTGCATTGCATGTTTATTTTTGTTCTTTGCATATAACCACCAAATTTATTCTCTTCTCAAGTCTTACAAGATTTGTTTACATGAAAGTTAAGTCCTAAGAGTCCTTTGGGAAAACGATACTCGGACTTACCCGTTTATATTACTTGATAACGATCTGGTACACTTGCCAGGGACTTAACAAGTTTTTGGCGCCGTTGTCGGGGACTCGTGGTTTAACTTATTTAGTAGTGTAAACTGATTAAGTTTGACTTGATTGTATATATCTTTTTATTTTATTTTTTTATTTTATTTTTTTTAAAAATATAAAAAAGTGCTACTAGGGTTTGTGTTTCTTGTGCATGCAGCAAGAGCCCAGATGATGGGGTGTCGCAACCCACACAAATTTGATGTGCAAATAAATGCAGTATAGCTAGGGAATGAGCCCTAGGTCGTCTCCCAAAGACCAATTTTGCGGTTCAAGAATCGAGTAAAACACGAAGGTGGGGTGGGGGTTGTGGAAAGTTTGTGGTGAATACGGATGAATATAATCAAAACACAGACGCAACTAATAATTAAACACAGATTTAAAAACGGTTTCAAAGACAGAATAAAAACAATTGGTCATTAACTTAATTACAATGTTTCCTATCACAGATCAACAAAATAAAGCCAACTCAAACTTCTAATCCAACACAATTAATCAATTAATCACAGGTTAATTATGTTTTCATAAAAGCGGACTAAGTGAACGTAATGTTAACATCAAATCTAATTTACACCATGCAATTTCATCGACTAAGAGACGACTCAACACCAACTGGGCAACTAAGTGTACACCCAATTGCAAGTGCAAATACAGATTTGATATTAACCAAGTCAGAGTAGCAAACACAAACACAGTCCAAAAATCTCAAAGAAGTAGTGCAATATCGCTAATGACCAACACAGTTAATTTAAGCTAACATGGCAACTAAATTATCTTTACCACAAATACAAGACAACATTAAGACAAAATAAAATAAAATATTAGACACCAACACTATTATACACTATTATCTAACAAAGTTAAATTAATTTAAATACAAAACTAAATTAAGAAGATAAACACTACTCAACACTTAATGTAGATATTCTAAAGCTAAATAATTAAAAGCAAACACAAAGTTTCTTCTACCATTTTCACGTGACCTTCCTTGTGCAAACCTAAAGAAATTTTAAATTGAAATTGGCCTAAAAACATTCCTTGGTCGTGAGGTTGCAGCTCCCAAACCGAAATTCTACTTTCATCCTTCAAATAAACCATTACATATGTTGATTCCTTGTCTCATGTGCTCCATCTTTCAAGAAAAACATGTGCCTTCTTCTTTGTTGTGAAAACTGTGTCATCTCTTTCATAGCAAATGAATAAAATGCTACTTCTAAGGCTCACCACCGGACACACAATGCATGCTAGAACCGGTCCTCTCTCCTCAAACCAAAAGCTAATGTTGCTTTCAATGCACAAACACAAAAATGGAAATGCTCCTACTTTGGAAACTGTGCCCTTGCATGTGTATGCTCAAATGAATTAAAAATTAAAGGGAGACATTCTCTTTCTTCCTACCAACACACGGTTTTTTTTACAAGCAAATGAACCAACCTTCTTCTCTCAATCACTTCACCGTCCAGAATTTTGAAAAGCAAAAGAAATATTACTTCAACCAAGGAAAAGAACACGTCTGCAACATCAAGGCAAAGAAAATGGATAACTTCTTCAATGGAAAATGTGTAGGAGGCTCTCCAATTAAGACTTTGCTAGGTTAAAACCTCTTTCATTCAAATGGAAACTCCAAAGAAAAGAAACATTCATTACACTCAATGGAAAGTAGAAAACGGAAATTGCTTCTCCCAAAACAAGAATCAACACCCAAAAGTAACAAAGCTTTTCTCATTCATCCAAGGTAATTTATGTTGCAAGCAAAAGAAGAAAAGTGTGCTCTTCATTAAACCCATGAAAGCTAGAATACCGTGAGCTACATTCTCCACACTACAGAAAACGTTCAAGCCCTCCCAATGCTCCAAGCAAAGTCTCCAATATGTAGTGTGACGGTTCCCTACACCCTAAGGCTGTGAGACACTAAAAATGGGTGTTAATATCAAATCTAAATTACACCATTCAGTTACATCAACTAAGCGAAGATGTAACACCAACTGGGCAACTAAGCGTATACCCAATTGCAAGTACAAAAATAGAATTCACATTAACCAAGTCAGAGTGCACAGACAATCACAATTCAAGAATCTCAAGGAAAACAGTGCAATATCGTCAATGACCAACCAAACTAATTTAAGCTACCATGGAAATTAAATTAACACAACTAGAAACCTTAGACAACATTGAAATAAATTAAAATACTAGACCCCAACANATTAATCAATCAAACTAATAATTCAAGAGGAGTAGATAAGAGAGATTGGATTAGATGAAATTGTAAACCCCCAACAACTCCATTCATCCATTGTTTTCTTTTGTCAATTGAATCAATCTATTTTGCATGTTAATATTTTTGTTCTCAAATCAATTTATTAATTTTTATTTTCAAGTCGTATTATTTTAATTCACGTGAACGATATTGGGTTTTACCAATTATATTACTTGAACGATTTGGTACGCTTGCCAATCCGTCAACAGGGACCGCTCAGGCGAAATGCAAAGAAGGATTTCAAAGTGAAAAACTTTAAAAACCACTCAGCTTTTAAGAAAAGCCGAGACCATGAGCGTCACAACCGCTCAGCGGTCTGGGCCTGATTTCACTTCTTCTTCTTTTGCTTTCTTTTGAGTAATCTTACCTTATAGAACTCAATTTAAACCTTCAATTTTCAAATATATGACTTTCCCCTATCAGATGCAATCATTAACATGTAATGCATTTAACTTAGGATTAAAAACAAAACAATCAGCTGGGTTGCCTTCCAGGTAATGCTTGTTTAACGTCACGAGCCTGACCCAAACCTGTTTAGCACTCTTCAGTAAGTGCTTACCCTTCCAACACCCTTCAGTAGGTGTACTTACCTTGTATCCTTCAGTAGATACATAAAAGATTTAGAATCCCTCAGTAAATGCTACCCAAAAAGTGTTCAAAAATTCAATAAAGAACATGTACAAAATATCCTAAAACTGCAAATGTTTATACAAAGTGAGATTTAGATAAAATCAATTCATTCCATCCCGGTTGGGATCTTCATCAACCCAACTCATCAGTTTCTTTCTATCCACTTTCTTTATGGCTCTTGTGAATGGTTTCCTAATTTTCAACTTGTCATTTTCCTGAATCTTAATAACAAGCCACTTCTTGTCCTTAAATCTCACTTGTGCTCCTATTGGAAGTGGTGTATATTCAGTGTGGATAGTGCCTCCTTTGTCAACCTCCTCATTTTTAGATACCTGCAAAACATTACAACTATTAGAATTGGTACCTGTTGTGTTCTCCTTTGGTGCAGCTTCTCTTCTTGACTTTTTATGTCTGTCCCTCTCCTTCATCTTCACTTTCTTTCCTTTGGAGCAATTATACATTAACACATAATCTTGATCTTTCAAAGTTATTATTCCATCATGGATACGCATTGCCATTCTAGAAGTCTTCATAAAAGGTCTTCCTAGAATTAATGGAATCCTTCCTTCATTCTCCATATCCACGACTACAAAGTCAATCAAGAATTCCAACTCCTCAATACAGACAATTGCATCTTCCACCTTACCAGTTGTTTTCTTAACAAAACCATCTGCAACTGTTATAGTAGTGTTTGTTGGTTTTAACATTAACCCTTTAATTTTCTTCAAGTAACTTAAGGGCATTAAATTTATGCTAGACCCAGAGTCGATCATTGCTCTTCCTATATCCACATCATTTATCACGGAAGGAAGAGTTAACAAACCTGGATCCTTCATTTTTAGTGGATGATGTTCCTTTCTTGGCTGCACAAGCACTTCCTGTTCTTCTTCTTCTGTTTCTAAATCTATCACCTCTCCAAGGTAATAATTAATTTTCTTAGAATAAACAAGAATTTGAGGATGACTTTCTTCTAAAGGAACCATAGTCACATGTTTAAATATTTCTCTCATCTGCCCATTGTGATTATCTCTTCTTTCTCTTCTTCACCAAGCTCATCACTCTCACTTACCCCTTCTTCATCACTGTTGATCTCAATCACTTCTTCCGCTGCTTTTCTTTTCTCCCTTACTACAACAACACGACGTTCTTCCTTAGGATTAACATCAATATTAACCCTAGATTGATTCTTCTCTGTGATTTCAATCTTCTTTGACAATTGATCAAGTTGCGTCTCTAATGATCTAAAAGTAGTTTGATCACTTGAATGTTGAGAATGATAATCTTTTACGAATTTGTCAAATCTATTAGAAAAATCTTTAACATTCTCCGTCAATTGATTTATTTGCTGCCACAAAGGTTGCTGCTGCCTGAAGCCTCCTGATTGCCCTGATGGGTTATTCTGTTGTTGACCAATACTTGGATGATTCTTCCAACCTTGGCTAAGATTGCCTTGGTTGAAATTCCCTTTTCTGAACTGGTATTGGTTCCCCATATAGTTAGCTTCCTGCTGAATCTCCTCAGGTATAACACATTGACCATTAATATGGTCACCACCACAAAGATCACATAGCTGTTGTGCTTGAGAGACATTACGAAACTCCTTTTGGAAGTTGTGAAAGGATCTTGGTCAATGTATCTATCTTTTGGTTCAAAAGATGATTTTGAGCTAGCATTGCATCATTTGCAGGTAAGTGCAAGACTCTTCTCTGTTGTGTTGATGTGCCCTTTTCACTATATGCTTCTTGTCCATTAGCTGACATTCTCTCTATCAAGTCATAAGCTTCATCCTCAGTCTTCTGTTTGATATCACCTCCAACTAAGGCGTCCAACATCATCTTAGACTGCATATTCAGTCCACCAAGGTAGGCAAGAACAACAATTGTCTTGTCAAATTCGTAAACTGGTGTTTTCCTGAGTAATCCTTTGAATCGCTCCCATGCTTGACTTAGAGTTTCTTCCATGCCTTGCTTGAATGATGAAATCTCCAATTTTCCCTGAGTAACCTTAGACTGTGGTAAATATTTGTTGACAAATGTTCTAGCCACAGCTTCCCATGTTGTAAATGTTCCTTCAGGAAAGGAATTGAGCCATGTCTTAGCATTTCCCTCCAATGAGAACGGGAACAAACTAAGCCTCACTCTTTCATCCGATACACTTGCCATCTTTACTGTGTTGCATATTTCACTAAATGATGTCAAATGGTCATAGGGATTCTCATTTGACAAGCCATGAAACTGTTTGCTCTACACCAGGTGTATAAGTGCTGGATTCATCACCATGTTGGTCGTTTGATCCGTAGGCATTATTATGCTATTAAAATGGAAAGGGCCAACCGCATTTGATTGGTCTGCAAGAGTGCGTCTTGGAGAAGTTCTTTCAGCCATCTCCTTTGTTCTTCTATCTGGTGAAGGTGATAGTAATCTGTCAGGTGAAGGAAATAAATCCCTAGATGGGCGTCTGGCTCTCCTTCTCCTCCTTGCCTCGCTTAAGCCTTCAAGAAGAGGTTGCGTATTTTTCTTGTTTCTAGTATGTCTGGGCTCCTACTCCATGCACAAGAAACACAAACCCTAGTAGCACTTTTTTATATTTTAAAAAAAATAAAAAGATAAAAAGATAAAAAGATAAAAAAATATATACAATCAAGTCAAACTTAATCAGTTTACACTACTAGATAAGTTAAACCACGAGTCCCCGACAACGGTGCCAAAAACTTGTTAAGTCCATGGCAAGTGTACCAGATCGTTATCAAGTAATATAAACGGGTAAGTCCGAGTATCGTTTTCCCAAAGGACTCTTAGGCCTTAACTTTCATGTAAACAAATCTTGTAAGACTTGAGAAGAGAACAAATTTGGTGGTTATATGCAAAGAACAAAAATAAACATGCAATGCAGTTGATTCAATTAGTTTTGAGAAACTATGGATGAATGGTGTTGTTGGGGTTTACAATTTCATCTTATCCACTCTCATATATCTACTCTNACCCTTGTGCCACATAAGCAAGGTCAAAGCAAATACAAACACAAAGCATCCCATTCTCCATGGCAATTCACGCAAGAAACAATGCAAGGAAAACGCTTAAAGTGGAAACACTCCTTTAGTCAAAATAAGCATCTCCTTTTGCTTGGCCAAAAGTGGTAAAAATTAAATGCATCATTCTCTCTCCTTTATACACACCATTTTCGTTTTTCTCACCAACACAAACACTCAAATAGCTTTCTCCATTTCAAAATGCCGAGAATACACCAAGGAAACCAAAGTTCAAATTGCAAAATATTACAAGAACAACAACCCCAAAGTTCTACTCATCAATTCACTTCAAAAACTAACTTTTCTTCAACTTTCTTTGCAAAAACGAAAATAAAACCTAAACCATCAACTCCAGCTCTGTGCAGCCACCATAACAACACAAAAATCTGGTCCATTCCTTGTTTCAAACATCAAAAACGAAAACCAAGAAGAAAGGGTCCAAACCACAACACCACACATCAAATTAAGCTCTCTTCAACCCAAAACTCACATAGAACTCCATTTTTATCATCCAACCAAATGAAATGCAAGGAAAAATGAGAAGAACAGCAGCAAATGAAGAGGAAAACGAAAATATAAAGTTACTCAAACCCAACAATCACCATGGAAATGCAAAGACAAGCTCCAAAGCTCAAGCTTCAAACATTAAGAACAAGCAAATGGAAGTAGAAATGAATGATTTTTCACCATAAAAAAGCTAAGACAAACAAGAGCAAGTTAAGAGAAGAAGAAAAATATGGTCTTGGTCATTCCATAGCTCCAAAAACGTAAAACCCTACATGGTCTCCAAGAGAGAGTTCATACATGCAAAGTGAAATGAAAAGTGGAGAATAGAAGTGTGTATCTCGGCAATTGCCCTTCAAAACCGTCCCACACCCTAAAAATGGTGGGGTCCACCTCCAAGAAAACCCTAAAGTCTATGCCAAGTGTCCCTCAACATTTGGGCCCATCATGAAATTTGCCAACATTGGCCCAAGTGCACAAAAGCTTAATTAAAGTTCCTAATCAACTAAATTACAATTTATTTAAAATTGAAATGACTAAATGTTGAGTCTTTAATGTGCACACCACCATCCTAATTCTCCAAATGATGTTTCCCAAAATTTTCCTGCAACTAAAAATGCACTTAATCAGCTCAGAAAATCCAAATTAGCACAATTACAAATTTCCGACCAAATTAAGCAGAACTCGGAAAACGGAGAAATAACAGACAACTAAACACAATTCCCTAGTTTATTTAAGTGCAATAAACTAAATATAGTTCAAGAAATAACGACTCATCACAAATGAATAAAATGCTACTTCTAAGGCTCACCACCAGATACACACTGCATGCTAGAACCGGTCCTCTCTCCTCAAACCAAAAGCTAATGTTGCTTTCAATGCACAAACACAAAAATGGAAATGCTCCTACTATGGAAAATGTGCCCTTGCATGTGTATGCTCAAATGAAGTAAAAATTAAAGGGAGACATTCTCTTTCTTCCCACCAACACACGGTTTTTTTTCCAAGCAAATGAACCAACCCTCTTCTCTCAATCACTTCACTGTCCAAAATTTTGAAAAGCAAAAGAAATATTACTTCAACCAAGGAAAAGAACACGATTGCAACATCAAGGCAAATAAAATGGATAACTTATTCAATGGAAAATGTGTAGGAGGCTCTCCAATCAAGACTTTGCTAGGTTAAAACCTCTTTCATTCAAATGGAAACTCCATAGAAAAGAAACATTCATTACACTCAATGGAAAGTAGAAAACAGAAATTGCTTCTCCCAAAACAAGAATCAACACCCAAAAGTAACAAAGCTTTTCTCATTTATCCAAGGTAATTTATGTTGCAAGCAAAAGAAGAAAAGTGTGCTCTTCATTAAACCCATGAAAGCTAGAAAACCGTGAGCTACATTCTCCACACTATAGAAAACGTTCCAGCTCTCCCAATGCTTCAAGCAAAGTCTCCAAATTGTAGTGTGACGGCTCCCTACAGCCTAAGGCTGTGAGACACTAAAGATGGGTGGGGTCCACCCTCAAAGAATACCCTAGGTGGTGCCAAGTCATCATTTTTACTATTGGTCTTGGTCTTCCTACTAAAATTAGCCCAAATTACAATAATTGGTCAACAAATTCTAAACTACTCAACTAAAGTTTCATTAATTTTAAATTACTTTTGTGAAGAGTCTTCCATCAATTTTCCTCCTTCCTAAAGCTCCAAAGTATATTTCCAAATTTTCCCTACAATTAAAAATGAAAATAATTAGCTCAAAATATTCAAATTAATTAAAATAAGAATTTCTGATCAAATTAAGCAAAATTAGGAAAAATGGGAAAATACCAGACATTTAAGCACAATTCCCTGATTAATTCTAGCACAATAAACTAAATGCAGTCAAGAAAATATCGACTCATCACTAGACATACTAGAAGCAAGAAAAATACGCAACCTCTTCATGAAGGCTTAAGCGAGGCAAGGGGGAGAAGGAGAGTCAGACGCCCATCTAGGGATTTGTTTCCTTCACCTGACAGATTACTATCAACTTCACCAGATAGAAGAACAGAGGAGATGGCTGAAAGAACTCCTCCAAGACGCACTCTTGCAGACCAATCAAATGCGGTTGGTCCTTTCCATTTTAACAGCATAGTCATGCCTACGGATCAAACGATCAACATGGTGATGAATCCAGCACTTATACACTTAGTGCAAAGCAAACCATTTCATGGCCTGTCAAATGAGAATCCTTATGACAATTTGACAGTGTTCAGTGAAATATGAAATACAGTGAAGATGGCCGGTATATCAGATGATAGAGTGAGGCTTGGCTTATTTCCTTCCTCATTGGAGGGCAATGCTAATACATGGCTCAACTCTTTTCCTGAAGGGACATTTACAACATGGGAAGTTGTGGCTACAAAGTTCGTCAACAAATATTTTCCAGAGTCCAAAGTTACTCAGGGAAAGCTGGAGATCTCATCATTTAAACAAGGCATGGAAGAAACTCTAAGTCAAGCATGGGAGCGATTCAAAGGCCTACTCAGGAAAACACCANTTCANGGANTTGACAAGACAACCATTGTTCTTGCCTACCTTGGTGGACTGAATATGCAGTCTAAGATGATGTTGGACGCCTCAGTTGGAGGTGATATCAAACAGAAGACTGAGGATGAAGCCTATGACTTGATAGAGAGTATGGAAGCTAATGGACAAGAAGCATATAGTGAAAGGGGCATACCGACACAACAGAGAGGAGTCTTGCACTTACTTGCAAATGATGCAATGCTAGCTCAAAATCATCTTTTGACCCAAAAGCTAGATACATTGACAAAGATCCTTTCACAACTTCCAAAGGAATTGCGCAATGTCTCTCAAGCACAATAACTACATGATCTTTGTGGTGGTGACCATATTAATGGTCAATGTGTTATTCCTGAGGAGATGCAGCAGGAAGCTAACTATATGGGGAACCAATACCAGTTCAGACAAGGGAATTTCAATCAAGGCAATCCTAGCCAAGGTTGGAAGAATCATCCAAGTATTGGTCAACAACTGAATAACCCATCAGGGCAACCAGGAGGCTTTAGGCAGCAACAACCTTTAACTATGTGGCAGTAAGTTTCACATATGACAGAATTTGTCAAAGATACGAGTAAAAGATTTGGTGAATTCATGAAAGTCTATGAGTCCAATCGCACCAGTGATCAAGCTACTTTTAGATCATTAGAGATGCAAATTGGACAGTTGTCAAAAAGAGTAGAAACCACTGAAAAGAATCAGTTTAGGGCTAATACTGATGTTAACCCTAAAGAAGAATGCAAAGCTGTGGTGACTAGTACTAAAAGAAGGACTGAAAGGGAAGTTGTAGAGATTGGAAGCAGTAACGAAAAGGAGGAAAAAGAAGTCGTTGAGATTAGCAGCAGCACTGAAGGGGAAGAAGAAGAGGAAGCAAGAGATAGTCATAGTGAGCAGAAAAGAGAAATTTATAATCAAATGACTATTGTGCCTTCAATTATTAAATAGATTCCTGCAAGAATGAAATTTTATCTTGGAGATATGATAGATTTAGATGAAGATGATGATGAGCGGGAATTTGAGATTCAACCTCCGAAGAATTACCCGCTTAAAGTAAAAAATCCAGGTTGCTTGAGTTTGGCATGCATTATCAATGATATTGATATAGGAGAAGTAATGATAGATTCTAGATCTAGCATTAACATGATGCCCATGCGTTTGTTTAAGAAAATTGGAGGGCTAACGTTAAAGTCGTCTAATATCACGGTAGCAATAGCGGATGGTTCAGATAAAACACCATTTGGTATGGTGGAAAATGTGGTTGTAAAGGTGGAGCAGCTAGAATTTTTAGCTGACTTTATCATCATGAGCATGGAAGATGAGGAAAGAATTCCATTAATTCTTGGAAGACCATTAATGGCAACATCCAAGATGTCTATTAGTGTCCATGATGCAAGGATCATGATGAGAGATAAAAAGAATGTATTTTTTTATACTGGCACTAAAGAGAAAAGTACTAGAATTAAAAAGAGAACTAGGCATAAGAAGTCAAGAAGAGAAACTACACCACAAGACAACACATCTAGTACCAATTCTAATAGTTGTAATGTTTTGCAAGTACCTAAAAATGAGGAGGTTGACAAAGGAGGCACTATCCACCCTGAATATACACCACTTCCAATAGGAGCATAAGTGAGATTCAAGAACAAGAAGTGGCTTGTTATTAAGATTCGGGAAGATGACAAGTTGGAAATTAGGAAACCATTCACAAGAGCCATAAAGAAAGTGGATAGAAAGAAACTGATGAGTTGGGTTGATGAAGATCCCAACCGGGATGGAATGAATTGATTTTATCTAAATCCCACTTTGTATAAACATTTGTAGTTTTAGGGTATTTGATTTTGTACATATAATTTATTGAACCTCTGAACACTTTTTGGGTAGCATCTACTGAGGGATTCTAAATCTTTTATGTATCTACTGAAGGATACAAGGTAAGTACACCTACTGAAGGGTGTTGGAAGGATAAGCACTTACTGATGAGTGCTAAACAGGTTTGGGTTAGTGATGGGTGTCGCGGCCCATACAAATTTGATTGCATATGAGAAATGCAGTATAGCTAGGGAATGACTCCTAGGTCGTCTCTCAAGGACCAAATGTGGTTCAGGAATTAGGTCTAACACGTAGTGGGGGTTGTTTGTGAAAGGTTTGTGAATACAGATAAACTAAATTAAAACACTAATGCAAACAAAAGTGTAAAAGAAATGCAAAAACAGGATGTGAAAATTGTTGGTCATTAACTTAATCACAATGCTTCCAATCACAGATCAACAAAATAAAGCGGCGACTCAAACCTCTAATCCAACACAGTTAACCAACTAAGCGAAGGCTAATCATGTTTTCATAAAAGCGAACTAAGCGAACGCAATGTTAACATCAAATCCAATTTACACCATGCAGTTTCATCAACTAAGCGAAGACTCAACACCAACAGGGCAACTAAGCGTATACCCAATTGCAAGTGCAAATATAGATTTCACATCAACCAAGTCAGAGTGGCAAACACAATTACAGTCTAGAAATCTCAAGGAAACACTGTAATTTTATTAAGACCAAACTGACTAACCTAAACTACATTACAGTTAAATTATCACTACCAAACATACTAGATAACATTAAGACAAAATAAAATAAAATACTAGACCCCAACAAGGCAACAAACAACTACCTAACATAGTTAAATTAAATTAAGTGCAAAACTAAATTAAAGAAATCAAAAGCAACTAATCCTACTAATTAAACTAATTCAAACAAGGAATAAGCAAACATGTTTTTTCCTACACATTCATGTGACCAAATACATCCAACCAAATAAAATTAAAAATGCAAATGGCCTAAGAACACATCTTGGCCATGAGGTTCCTTGCACCACATCCAAATTTGTCTTCTTTCTTCAATAAACAATTGAATATGCTCTCTTTTTGTCCCATGTGCCTAATCCTCCAAGGAAATTAAAATGTGTCTTCAACAATCCCAATGGAACATCCCTTCTCTCTTCCCATGCAGCAAAAAAATAAACCACACTCCAAGACCCAAAATTTCCGAACTCACTCTCCTACATGTTGCAAATGTTGCTTTCCAAAGTCCACAAGTATAAAAGGTGCTTAAATTCTTCTACCAATGTGCCACATAAGCAAGGTCAAAGGAAATAAAAACATAAAACATTCTCCTTCCTCAAGAAATTCACGTCCAAACTAGCAAAGGGGTGAATACCAAAATAGAAATATTCCTTCTATGGAAAATGTGCTTCATATTGTGCTTGTCCAAAAGAGGTAAAAATTAAATGTGCATTTCTCTCTTCTTACTACACTCATTTTCGGTTTTCCTCCACCAAGCAAGCTTCCAAAACCTTTCTCCACCCTTCCAAACCGAGAATACACTCAAGATACCCCAAGGTTTCAATTGCAAAATGATTCAAGAACAACAAAGCCAAGTTCTACTACTACAAACCAACCCAACACTCACTTTTCTTCAAACTTTTGACTAAAACAAAATGGAATCCCTAAACCCCTTTGCAAAACCGTCCAGCCCCCATTATGAAACACAATGTCCAGCTCAAAATATGTTTCCAAACATCAAAAATGAAATTCAAGAAGAAAGGGTTCAAAACTCAAACACCCATACACCAACTCAAGCTTCTTTCACTCCAAAACCCATCAAGAACTTCATTTTCATCATCCAATCCAAGTAAACCAAAGTAAATACGAAATTACTGCAGCAAATGAGAAGAAAAATGAAATGGAAAATGGGTCTTCATTCAACCAAAGAAACCACCATGAAAAAGCAAAGAACCACCTTCAAGCTCAAGCTTCAACATGCAAATGGAAAAAATGCAAGAAGAGGAGTGATAAATCTCCCTTTCCTTAAGCAAGAATAAGTAAAGTTGCAAGCAAGAGAAGAAGAAAAATGCATTCTCGGTCATTCCATAGCTCAAAAAAAAGTAGAACCCTACATGGTCTCCAAGAGAGAGTTCATACATGCAAAGTGAAAATGAAAAGTGGAGACATGCTTGTGTGTCTCGACAATTGCTCCCTAAAACTGTCCAAGACTCTAAAAATTGGTGGGGTGAACCTCTAAGAAACCCTAGGGTTTGGTGCCACTTGTCCCTCAAAGTTTGGGCCCATCATGAAATTTGCCAATATTGGCCCAATGTACAAAAAGCTTAACTAAAGTTCCTAAACAACTAAGTTACAACTTAATTAAAATTTGAAATGACTAAATGTTGAGTCTTGAATGTCCATGCCACCTCCTAATGCTCCAAAATATGTCTCCAATATTTTCCCTGCAATTAAAAATGCAATTAATTAGCTCAGAAAATTCAAATTAGTGAAAATACGAATTTCCGACCAAATTAAGCAGAATTAGGAAAAACGGAGAAATAACGGACAATTAAAAACAATTCCCTGATTAATTATAGCACAATAAACTAAGTGAAATCAATAAAATATCGACTCATCAGTTAGGCTCGTGACGTTAAACAAGCGCTACCTGGAAGGCAACCCAATTGATTGTTTTGTTTTTAATCCTGTGTTAAGTGCATTGCATGTTAATTATTGCATCTGAGAGGGGAAAGGTATACATTTGAAGAATTGAAGGTTGAAATTGAGTGCTATGAGGATAATTACTCAAAAGAAAGCAGAAGAAGAAGAAGAAGTGAAATTAATCGTAGACCATTGAGCTGTCCATTTTACTGCTGAGCGGTTGCGGCGCTGAGGGTCTCAACTTTTCTTAAAAGCTGAGCGGTTTTTCAAGGTTTTTCACTTTGAAACCCTTCTTTGCATTAAGCCTGAGTGGTTTCCCTAAGCCGTAACACTCTCCTTTCACTTTTAAGAGTTTTTTTAGAGAGATTTCCTCACTTTCTCATCACCGACTCACCAAAAATGAATTTTCTATCATTGCTTTGTCAAAGTTTGGGGTTTTTGGTTGAGGGATTTGCATTGGGAAGACATACATCATCAATTGATCAAATTTTCTGCAAGCATTCACAGTCTCCACTCAAGTAAGTATGCAAATTCATGGTTTGGGGTTTCTATTTTGGGATTTATTGATGAACATGCTTAGGAACATGATAAATTAGGGCTTTTGATTTCTATGCATGAATTGATAAAATAGGAACTGTTTGAACCGATTGAATTGCAGGATTTTGGTCTGGATTGATGATTTTAGCAAAAGAGTGGAGATTAGGATCAAATAGGCAAAGATTTTGAAAAACCCTAGCTTCCACCGCTGAGCGGTATGTTTTGGCCCTGAGCGGTGGCGCGGCTTGAGGCAAACCCCCTGGGCGGTCTCTTTTGACGCTGAGCGGTCTGCAGCTGTTTTGCCTAAATTTTAAAATTTTTGGATGTTTGTGTGTTGAGGAGCCCTATTTTTCCTAAAGAATTCTATGATCTGATGATGCACTAACCTCTAATGATGTTTCTGTGAATATTGTTGGATGAATTTGATTTATGCAAGAATGTCTACCTCAAGAAGAGTTAAGATAATGGGCAACAAAAGGAAGGAACCAGAGAGACCTAGGAGATACTATTCTTAGAGGTTCCTTTCAAAGAAACATGAAGAACATTATGGTACAGTCCAGGAGAGGCGACTGTTGATGGAGAGAAAAAGCTATGTACATCCCTGACTTGGCTCCAGAGTTTGGTTTGGAGATTGAGAGGCAAGGTTGGGAGAGACTGACGACTTATCCAACACCATCCAATATTGAGTTTGTGAAGGAGTTTTACGCCAACGCTTTACCGAGATGAGGAGTGTCTGCAGGGAGCTACATGAGCTATGTACGTGGGCACTTGATCATTTATGATCCTAACACCATTAACGCCTTCCTAGGGATTGAATAGCCAGGAGAGAAGTGCAGATATGCTGTTATACTAGGGGAGGTCAGGGATTATGAAGGCATTGAGCGAGTGATGTGCATCCCTGGGAGGCATTTTCAGAGAAACCCTAATGGAGCACCGGTGAACATCCTTAAAGCATATTTAACTCCCATAGCTATATACAGGATGGCATTTACTCATGCCAACATCCAGCCATGCTCTCATGTTTCCGACATCACTTTACATCGGATCCTGGTTATCTATTGTATGTTGAGGCAGATGAACGTGAACATTGGTAAGATCATTACTGATGAGTCGATATTTTATTGATTTCACTTAGTTTATTGTGCTAGAATTAATCAGGGAATTGTGCTTAATTGTCCGGTAATTTCCCGTTTTACCTAATTATGCTTAATTTGACCGGAAATTCTAATTTTAATTAATTTGAATTTTCTGAGCTAATTATTTGCATTATTATTTTCAGGGAAAATTTTGAAAATACAATTTGAGACATTTGAATGTTAAATGAAAAATGGAAATTTGGCCGAAAGGTGGAGTTTTATTTAAGATGTGTAGCACAAGAATTTATTTTGGAGAATACACTTTATTTTCCTTTAGAAGCATTGCTGCCACACGACCCAAAAGCAATTTGAAGATGCTGCCACATTATAGTAACCCACGACCCACACTTAAAAAATTATGCTGCATGGTTAAATGAAGGAGCTAGATGCTGATCCACCAGCGGGCCCATCAGCACGTGACAGCACAAGGTCACGATTCTCTTTTGGAAAGCATAGGGTAATTAAAAGGGCAGCAGCTCCAATAGAAGTAGCACACGACCCATGGCATTTAACAATCCACGTCCATGCATCTTCTCAGCAACATCTTCACGGCCCGTTGGGAAATCAACACACGTCCAACTGATCCAGACTACACGGCCCACACTTGGCAGAACATCCACGTTGCAGCTAGCATTTTTGGAGAGCAAACAGCAGCTCCTCATGTTCACCTGTAGCAGCAGCATCCAACTTCACCAAAACCACTCACGGCCCAAAGCAAGAGCTGGCAGCAACATTTGGAGAAGAAACACCTTCACACAGCCCATTCAACGTTTGTCTAGCAGTCTTCAAACAAGCAGCTGCTCACGGCCTGGAAGCTTGAAGCACCACTCGGTCCATCACCTGAAGGAGCTCACCTCACGGTCTCATCCAGAAGCTCACGGCCCAACATGTTCCTTCACTCTTCAGCAGCAGGTTTAGCAAGCAACTTGGCCTGGGACAACACCCGCTAGCAGCAAGGCCTCATCATGTAATAATGCTAGGAGCAGCCCACCATCACGGAAGTGCTGAAGCAACTTCTCAGCCCAGCTCTTTCCACGCTCTTCATCAAACACAACATGTGGTGGCAGATAACAAATGGTCCAGCAACCTTCACTTATTCAAGCAGCTGAAGGTGTCTCGGCCTACACGTTTCATCACTTGGACAAATGAGGAAGACATCCAGCAGTGCATCACAGCCCAAGTTGGCAACCTTTACGGCAGCAACACGGACAGCCCAGCAGTTTCAAGAAGTGCAGCACAAGTCCAGCTACCAACCGTGAATGAGTAACAAGCCCATGTGCAGGTCTAGCATCCACGCTGCAAAATTGAATCATACTTGAAGAGAGGGTACAAAAGCAACGTCTAGCAGCTTCCCATCAAACGGGCTTCATGCTGCAACAACTTCACGTAACAAAAGTCAAACAGGTCCACGCATAGGTAGCTCACGTTCTGTTGCACTCCAAGCACTCAGCTTACAAGCATCTGCAACCCAATGTTTCTTCATCCAGCAGCAGCTTCCACAATAGTAGCTAGTCTAGCAAATGAAAGAAGAGCACGCTGGTGTGGCCCATGAGCAATGGGAGGTGCACACGGAGAGGCTCCAAGACAGACTGCACTTAAGAAGCAAATTAACCTGGAAGCACACAAGTAGGTGCATCATCCAGCAACGTCCATGACCCAACTTTCATCACGTCCAGCAGCTTCAACCTTGCAGTAGCATTTGGAGGTGCATACGGAAGGGCCTGGTCCAGCAGCATAGAGAGCCAATCCACGCTGGCAGCTGGCAGTAGGGTATAGGGAGGTTATCTCGAGATTGCTAAGGGATATTCCTAGGAGCCGACACTGTTACATTGGCTGAAAGGGAGAGAGACATCCAGCAGCTGTCAGGGGAAATGAAGAAGGCAGTGATGAATATGGAGGTGCAGCAGCCACCTTGAGAGGAAAATTTACGTTTTGCTTCTTGAAAAATATAGATGCGTTGATTTACTTGCTGGAGAATAGAGGAAGCGGTGGTGCATTTTCTATTTGATTTTTGCTGATTTTTCATTTGCGTTTTCTTTTATGTTCATCATTAGGGAAATCTACTTTTGCTTTGAAAAGTTTAATTGCAAGCAGCTCATTTATTCTATTTTCATTATCGTGTGTTTTAATTTATTGCTTGTCGTGATGATGAGTTACAGAACACAATAGGTTGTTTATTATTTCTCTAGTTTAATAGTTGCATAGGTTGGTTCAAGCATTTCTTTTTCATTAAAATTTTATTCCACCGCATTAAGTTTTTCAAATATTGTTTCATGTCTTGGTTTGCACTTAGTGATGTTTCACTGTTGGAATTCATATTAAGCTCAATTGGTTCATTTTAATTCAGCATTTAACTTCTTTATGCATTTATGCGTGTTTCTTCTTGAGTTGCAAAGTTGTGTCGCTGCACGGAAATTCAATTCTAAACATTACATTTTGGTTGATACATATAGACTGTTCGATTTATTGTTTCTATTTACTTTAGTGTTGTCTGTTCTGTCTGATTATTTTAATTTGACTGTTTTTATTCTGTCTTTGAAACCATTTTTAAATTTGTGTTTAATTATTAATTGCGTCTGTGTTTTGATTTTGTTTATCCGCAGTCACAAACTTTTCACAAACCCCCCCCCCCCCTTTCGTGAGAAACCTGATTCTCAAACCACAGTTTGGTCCTTGAGAGACGACCTAGGGGTCATTCCCTAGCTATACTACATTCCTAATATGCAATTAAATTTGTATGGGCCGCGACACCCATCAATTACCAGCGAAATTTTTAGCTACGCCAACACTGTGAGCAACAGGACACCACTGGGACATCCGTCCCTGATTACATATTTATGCCAGCAAGCAGGAGTGGACACTTCAGTTCCATCCTTTCAGAGGCCGAGGAGAGCTATTGATGCCTCTTACTTTTGTCAGCACTATGGAGGTGACGAGCAGGTCAGAGTAGTTCCTAGGAGACGTCCTAGGATGGCAGCGCAATAGGAGGATGAGCCTGCAGGTGCACCGGCGCAGCAGCCTGAGCCTTTTCAGATGAGAGACATGTACATGTCTATGATGGAAGCGAGGATGGAGTCCCTTTGCAGAGGGCAGGTGGCCACTACCGAGATGATTGTGGGACTTTATGACCAGCCACCAATGCACAGGTGGACTATGGACGAGTTCCGTAGTGTGATGGTTTGGCCTCAGGGACAGGCATAGGGTAGTGGGTCCAGAGTAGCTGGAACTTCAGGTGGATCGGATGATGACCAGGAGGATGAAGACTTTGAGGATGCCTATGAGGATGAGGATGATGATGACTCAGATGAGGATCTGCGCTGATGGCATCTACTAATGGATGCAAGCATATGACAGGGATTTTTCTTTTTCTGTTTCTTTGTACTTTGAATTAGTAGTATAGGTTGAATTTATGTTTGAGTCTATGCTTGGCTTGTACACTCATTTGGATAATGGTTCACTATTATTGCATGATGAGTTGTTCACTATTGATGATAGATTGTGGATGATGATTGAGAATGTGTGAATGTTGATATCCTGGTTAATGGTTCACTAGCTATGTGAACAGATGAGTAAGTGATTCATGATTGTGATTTTGATGCTAAGCATGATTCATGTGTGAAGTAAGAAAGCCTGGTTATGTGAGGTATTGAGCTTTAGAGTGTTATGCTTGTGTGCACTATTCACAGGGAATCATGAATGACATTGACTTAATCTTGGTAATTGATTGAATTACATGTTTATGTCATATGATCAAGGCCATGCTTGGAAAGCCCTTACTTAGCCAAATTTTCACCCAAAGAATTTTTAATGATATACCCTTTTTGAACCTTGACCTTAAACAGTATGAAAACCCTTGTTTGAATTGATTTACCTTGAGTTAGGGTTGAGAATAATTATATGTTTTGAAAAGGTTCAAGTTTGGGGTTGAATGGGGAAAGTAAAAGGCAAAAGAAAAGAAAAGCATTGAGTTCAAAAGATGAAAAAAGAAAAATGCATGTGAAGAGAAAAGAAAAGAAGAAAAGAGAAAGAGCGTGTAAAGAGAACTCAATGTAAAAGGAAAAAGGGAAAAAGTTGGGAATTAGTGAAATTGGTTAAAATGAGAGTGTGCTTGAACTTTAAATGATGATTTAAACTCTCTTAACTCAAGGATTTTGTATTCCAGAAAAATCAATTTTTCTTGATAGCTCAACCTCAATACAAGCCTTGGAAAAAGTCCTTGTGATGACATTTGCATGTGAAGATTTTGATTGTTTTAGATGAATGACAATATTGTTTTATGTGACATGTGAACAGTAGAGAGTAGATTAGTTGATTGATCATTCATGAAAAAAACATCTGTTGGAAAAAGTTGATTATGTGAACTAAGATGGATTGAAAGCATACATGTATCTTTGTAGGATTCCACTAAAATTTGAATTGTATAATAACTTGTCATGAGGAAAAGGAGTTTTGAAAAGTGTGAATTATTTGATGAAAAAGTGCAAAGCCAAGTTTTGTCTTGTTTTCTTGAGGACAAGTAAAGTTCTGAGGTTGGGGTTGTGATAATGGTCTAAAAACCGTTATTTTCATGTTTAAATTTGATAGTAAAACACACCCTTTATGGCTTAGAATGAACTTTAAATCAAGTAAAACACTTAGTTATGTCTTGTGAGAGTCAAAAGTTGGTTTTAGAGATATTATGCTTGTTTTGCATTGTTTTGCAGGGTTTTTAGATGAATTGAAGATGGAAGTGAAGTAAGGTGGACTTAGACCCATGAACGAAGGAGATAAATGATGGAAAGAAGGGTCAAGCAAGCCGCTGAGTGCGAGAATGGTCCGCTGAGCGCTCAGAGCGATTAAAGGAAAACCGCTCAGCAGCAAAACTGATCGTTGAGCGGTCAAAGTGGCACAAGGCAAACCGCTGAGCGGTGAATTTAGGCGCCTGGGCGGTTGTATGTGTTTTTAGTTAGATTTTGTAAATCTTTCTCTAATCTATCTGTTATCTTTTTGGGCTTATATATAGCCCCAGTGTGAATTAGAATGTGATTCTTTTGGCAGAGAGAAACGTCCAGAGCTATTCCACACACCTTGGAGGAGGTTCCTTGGATGCTTAGGCTCCAATCTACCAAGTTTAGGGTTATTTCTTCCATTCTTTCATCATATTTCATCTAGATTCACCATGATTATGGTGAACTAAACCCTTTGTTGTTGGGGGAACAATGTAATCTTTTGAAACTCTCATATATTCAAATTCTTATTTATTTCATATGTTTGTGATATACTTGTTTACCAATTGTTGGGTTCTCATCTATGCTCAATGCTTTTATTGTTTAACTCATTCAGTAAAAGAAGTTTGTTTTTATCGATATGGGGACGTACAGTAATGTCATGAACCGGTGAGAAATTCCTTGATTATGCCAATATCGCCTAGAGATAGGGGTAGGACGGTCAATTGTATTTGCTTTCGATCGCATTGCATTATTGGTTACTAGGGAGAGGCTAGGGATAGCAAGCCGGTAATTAATAGTAGGCTCTTTTCACCAAGGGATTGGGTTAAGGGTAAACTAGAAAGTTTGCATGGCAATTAGATAAATAAGTGAAGTAAATAAGAAGAGTAGATATATGAGAGTGGATAAGAGACATCTGGAGGTTTCATTAAAGAGCATAATGTGTATAACTCCTCCAAATGTCTACGTGGGCATTCACGTGCAAAACCATGAAACCTAGGTAGCAAATGTATCACTCCAGTGTTGAAAACACAACGAATGTCCTCCTCATCAAGTGGAAACGGCTCCCTAGGAGCATTCTCATGAGATGGAGGAGGAACCTTACTATTCTCAACATAGAAATCAACAGGAGAATCATAATAATAGGCACAGGCAGAAGAAACAGTATTCGCATAACCAAAATAGGTAGACATGGGGAAGAAGGGGGAAAAGAAGAATGCAATGAAAATATGCAACTAAAGCTACCTAAATACAATACACAATGACAAACACACAAAACAGAACATTACACTCACAACACAAGACAAAACACAACACACACTAATGCAACAAATGACCTAAAACCGAACCGTTGGTCCTCTCGGCAATGGCGCCAAAATTTTGATGGGTATCGCACCCCATACAAAATTTAATCTGCATAAAAGAATGTAGTATAGACTAGGAAATGACTCCTAGGTCGTCTCTCAAGGACCAAATGAGGTTTGAGTCTTAGGTCTAACACGTAGTGAAGGGGGGGGGTTGTGACAACGTTGGGGTGAATGCGGATGAATAAAATCAAAACACAAATGCAAGCAAAAATGAAAACAGAGATGTAAAAATGGTTTCAAAGACAGAATGAAAACGGTCTGTCATTAACTTAATTACAATGATTCGTATCCCAGATTAATGACAAGTGCATACTACTCTAACCTCTAATCCAACATAGCTAACCGACTAAGCGAAGGCTAATCATGGTTTCACAATCATGAACTAAGCGAACACGATACACCTATTCCATCCTATGTGTTCTATACAGATCAATCAACTAAGCGAAGATACAATCACCAACTGGGCAACTAAGCGTATACCCGTTGCAAGAACACAGACAAATTTCACAGAGTGCTAGGCAGAGCAAAATAAACATAAAGACAGTCCGATAAATCTCAAGGAAGCAAAGTAATTTTATTAATGACCAACCTGACTAACCTAAGCCAACATCAACATTAAATTAACACAATCTAACAGAATAGACAACATTAAAGTGAATTAAAATACTATATAAAATAGTCCATGTCATGGCCGTGAACTAATTGCAATGCAGCGACTAAATTAGCAACTCATCTAACGCTAGTGAAATTTCAACGATTGAGTAACAAAAATAAAAGATAATATGAAGTGTTGTCGAATGATGAATAATGAAACATATCAACAATACTAAAATTAAAAGAGATGTGTGTGTGTGCTGCTTGCAATAAAAAGCAAAGTTTACTATGTTACCTTCCATAAGAAAAAAAAAAATAAATGCAATGTGCTTTCTCTAGTAAATGAAATCAGCGCTGCCCCTAAAGTTAAAGTTGAATTAAAAGTGAAAAACGTAACTTGCTGAATCAAGAAGTTAAATGCTGAACCAAATTAAACGCAACAATCAAGAAGTTAAATTTGATCACCAAATGTACACCGCATGAAATCAGAATATTTGCATTCCTAAATGAAATTAAATCACCAGCCCATGACGTGTGTGTGCATATTTCGAGCAAGGTTTCCATCTTCATTCAATGTGTTTCCAAATGTTCCAAGCCAAGAAAAATTAAACAAGTGGCGGAAGCAACTAATGAAGATGTAAAAAAATTATGCTTTCATTCAACCAATTCCCCTTATCGAGAACATGGCTCAAGGAATTTTCAGTGCACTAAAAATGTTGTTCCAGCAGAGAATTCTCACCCCCCAAAAATGACGACTCCTAGGAATCTATCTCTAGGGTTGCATTCCTAAGCTGGACCCCCCTCCGACGTGGTTGTTGCTGCTTTTCCTTTTAGACGCTTCCAACTTCTAAGCAGCTGAACCGTGGCAATTCCAGCTCTCCAAGCCCAATTCATTCCAGGACTTTGCTGCTGGATCTTATTCTTTTAGACACCACACACTTCAACCTTGAAGTGCCATTTGCCTCTGCCTAAATAGATCAACGTGTGGAATGTGGGCAGTTGTTGTGTGCACCGTCCCTACAACCAGTAAAAAAAATAAAGAAACCAAAAACCCTTTCTCATGCGGGCCGTGACATCACTTTTCCAAGTGTGCTGCAACATTTTTTTTTTAATATTTCATCCTTGGGCCCAATTGCCATTTCTTTTTAGCCCAAAATAATTCAATATTTATGTTGGAATGAAATCAGTGTGCAAGGCAAATAAATTGCAAGTGGGTAGTGGCTGCACCACATTTAACTTCCAAATGTCCCAAATTACATTTCCAAAATTTTCCCTGCAAGTAATAATGCAAATAATTATCTCAGATAATTTAAATTAATTACAATTAGAATTTCTGGTCAAATTAAGCACAATTAGCAAAAACAGGAAAATATCGGACATTTAAGCACAATTCCCTGATTTATTTAAGTGCAAGAAACCAAATACAGTCAAGAAAATATCGACTCATCACTCGTGCATTTTTCTTTTTCATCTTTTCATCACATACAATTATTCTCAACCCAACTCAAGATACATAATTTAAATAAGGGTTTTCATACTATTTAAGGTCAAGGTTCAAAAAGGGTATATCATTTGAAACACTTTGGGTGAAAATTTGGCTAAGTAAGGGCTTTCAAGAATGGCCTTGATCATATGACATAAACATGCAAGTCGATCAATTATCAAGATTAAGTCAATATCATTCATGATTCCTTGTGAACAGTGCACACAACAATAGAACTCTGAAGCTCAATACCTCACATAATTGGTTTCTCACTTCTCATTCATGAATCCTGCTTAGCATCAAAATCCCAATCATGAATCACTTACTTATCTGTTCACATAGTTAGTGAATCATCAACCTAGATATCAACATTCACATATTCTCAATCATCATCCACAATCAATCATTAGTAGTAAATAACTCATCATGTAATAAAATTTAACCATTATCCGAATCAGTGTACAAGCCAAGCATAGACACAATAATAAAACCTATACTACTAATTCAAAGTACAAAGAAAAAGAAAAAGAAAATCCCCGTCGAATGTTGGCATCCATCAGTAGATGCCCTCATCGTAGAGCCTCATCTGAGTCATACTCATCCTCCTCCTTGGCATCCTAAAAATCTTCATCCTCCTAGTCATCATCCTGTCTACCTGAGGTTCCAGCTGCTCTGGACCCACTACCCTGTGCCTGCTGTTGAGGCCAAGCCATAGTACTACAGAACTCATCCATAGTCCACCTGTGCACTGGTGGCTGATCATATAATCCTACAATCATCTCGGCAGTGGCCACCTGCCCTCTGCAAATGGACTTCATCCTCGCCTCCATCATGGACATGTACATGTCTCTCATTTGAAAAGGCTCAGGCTGTTGTGCCAGTGCATTTGCAGGCTCATCCTCCTGCTACGCTGCCCTCCTAGGACGTCTCCTAGGAACTGCTCCGACTGGCTCGTCACCTCCACAATACTGACGATAGTAGGAGGCATCAATAGCTCTCCTCGGCCTCTCAAAGGGTGGAACTGTAGTGTCCACTCCTGCCTGCTGGCACAAGTATGTAATCAGGGACGAATGTCCCAGTGGTGTCCTACTGCTCACAGTGTTGGCGTAGCTCAGAATTTCGCTGGTGATAATCTTACCAACATTCACGTCCATCTGCCTCAGCATACAATAGATGACCAGAATCCGATGCAAAGTGATTTCAGAAACATGAGAGCATGGCTGGATGTTGGCATGAGTAAATGCCATCCAATACTTGGTTAGGGGAGTCAAATATGCCCTAAGGATGTTAACCAGTGCTCCATTAGGGTTTCTCTGAAAATGCCTCCCAAGGATGCACATCACTCTCTCAATATCTTCATAATCCCTGGCCTCCCCTAGTATAGCAGCATAATTGCACTGCTCTCCTGGCCATTCAGTCCTTAGGAAGGCATTAATGGTGTCAGGATCATAGCTGATCAAATGCCCACGCACATAGCTCATGTATCTCCCTACGCATACTCCTCCCCTAGGCAAAGCATTAGCACAAAACTCCTTTACCAACTCAATACTGGCTGGTGCTGGATATGTCGTCAATCTCTCCCAGCATCGTCTCTCAATTTCTAGACCAAACTCTGGAGCTAAGTCAGGGATGTACATGGCTTTCTCTCCATCAACAAACGCCTCTCCTGGATAGTAGCATAATGTTCTTCATGTGTCCTTGAAATGAATATAGAAGAATAGAATCTCCTAGGTCTCTCTGGTTCCTTCCTTTTGTTGCCCATTTTTTCACTCTTCTTAAGGTAGACATTCCTGCATTAAACCCAATACATCCAACAATATTCACAGAAACATCATTAGAGGTTAATATATCATCAATTTCATAACTCAAATCCAATTCTTGAGGAAAAATAGGGCCCCTCAATATACAAACATTCAAAAATTTCATCATTTAGGCAAAACTATTACAGACCGCTCAGCGTCCATGAAGACCGCCCAGGCGGTTTGCCTTAAGCCACACCACCGCTCAGCGCCAAAACAAACCGCTAAGCGGTGGGGGCTAGGGTTTTTCAAAAACTTCTCCTAAATGGTCCTAATCTCCACTCTTTTACTACTTTCAACAATCTAGACCACAATCATGCAATTTAATCGGTTCAAACAGTTCCTATTCCATCAATTCATGCATAGAAATCAAAAGCCCCAATTTATCATGTTCCTAACCATGTTCATCAACAATTCCCAAAATAGAAACCCTAAACATGACTTGGCATACTTACTTGAGTGGAGACTTTGAATGCTTGCAGAAAAATTGTTCAATTGATGATGAATGTCCTCTCCAATGCAAAACACTCAACCAAAAGCCCCAAACTTTGACTCAACAATGGTAGAAAATTGAATTTTTGGTGAGTGGGTGATGAGAATGTGAGGAAATCTTTCTCAAAAGCTCTTGGAAGTGAAAGGAGAGTGTTAGGTCCTAGGGAGACCGCTCAGGCAAAATGCAAAGAAGGGTTTCAAAGTGAAGAACTTCAAAAACCGCTCAACTTTTAAGAAAAGCCGAGACCCCCAGCGTCGCAACCGCTCAGCGGTAAAATGGACCGCTTAACGGTCTGCGGTAAATTTCACTTCTTCTTCTTTGTTTTTTTTTTTTTTAGTAGTCTTACCTTATAGCACTCAGTTTCAACCTTCAATTTTTCAATAATTTGCCTTTCGCCTCTAAGATGCAACAATTAAATACGCAATGCACAGGAATTAAAAACAATACAATAACCTGGGTTGCCTTCTAGGTAGCGCTTGTTTAACGTCACAAGTGATGAAGGTTGAAAAACAGTTATTTTCATATGTCATTTTAGACCAAATTAATCCCTTTACTACTTAGAATGAGCTTAGAATCAAGCAAAACTCAATAAATGAGTATGTAGAGAGTCAAAAGTTGTTTTTAGTGATATTATGCTTGTTTTGCATTGTTTTGTAGCTATTTTGAGAAAGTGAAGAATGGAGTTGAAGATAAAGGTCGTAGACTCAAGAAAAGAGAAGAAAATTGAAGAATTGAAGAGTCGACGCACTGCCCGGTGGCAAATTCCATCTACAGGCGATCCAGGGCGAGGAGTAGGCACCTAGCGTTGGCGTTGGGCGGATTTTCGATTAGAGGGAAACCGCCAAGCGGTAGACCCCTACCGCCGAGCGGTAGACCCCTACCGCCGGGCGGTAGTGCGATTTGTGGGAAACCGCCGGGCGCCACACTTATTCCGTCGGGCAGTTGTCTGCTGGGCTTGTTCCTGTTTTCTGTGGCACTCCTCACCTATAAATAGCCCTATTGCGAGTTTAGATGCATTCTTTGGACAAAAAGGGGCAGCCAGACCTAATTTCACTCTCTGGAGAGGATCTGTTGGATGCTTAGGCTCCTTTTCATCTCTTCTAGGGTTTGCTTTTCCATTCTTCATCCATTTTTCATCTAGTTTCACCATGTCAATGGTGAGCTAAACCCTATTGTTGTTGGGGGAAACAATGTAATCTTTTGATACTCTCTTTTATTGAAACTCTTGTTTATTTATATGGTTTCCATATGCTTGATTGTTAATTGTTGGGTTCTCATCTGTGCTTAATGCTTTTATCGTTTAACTCATTCGATAACTGTTGTTTGTCTTTATTGATACTGGGACGTACAGTAATGTCATGAACTGGTGAGTAATTCCTTGATTAAGCAATACCA